>NC_133291.1:19724421-19741921 GCF_005239225.2 Populus alba
GGATGTTGTAACTAAGTCAGGCCGAGGAGACAGTATCCATGATAAGAATGTGGTTGTACCTTTTATTGAAGCCGATGATTGCAAGGATAATATATCCATGCTTTGAGATTGTGAACACTGACTGGTTGCCGGAGAACACGGTACTAAGAGGCCAAGGATCTTAGAAGCAACAAGGTTGCAACTCAATGCTTCTTAGAGCATAAGGGTCCGTTTTAGATATAATGACCCTATCGTCGGGATACCAGAAGGGGTTAATTGGCAAAGATGAAAAGTGTTGATCAAAGATTTGGGCTAAGGGTTAAACCTAACAAGGGGTCATCGTGGTGATTACTGGCTGCTAGTCGGAGAAGGGAAAGGAGAATAGCCGAATAAAGAAGAGAGCCTGAAGAAGAAAAGCTAGAAATCCGTCCCCTTAGCGTGTCATTCCTAAAAGCTGCCTAGGTCAAGAATTGGAAAAAATATGAGCATAAACACCTTGGAGGAAAATGAGGTGAGAGAAGAAATGACATGAGACAGTATAGCGGGAAAAGGAAGATGAAGCCTGCCACACTGATGATCCACACACTAGAAGAAGGCTCCGCCAAGACCTTTGTGCGCAAATTGGCTCACGACGAAAAGTTTCACAACTGGGTGACCCAAGAAGTGCTAGTAGTTTTTCAAATGTAACCTTCTTTGTTGCCTCAACTATAGCTTTTGTCACATTTCTTATGTCTGCTTTTATTTCTCTAGTTGATAATCAAGGCTCATGATGTCAGCGGATAGATTTAGTCGTTTGTCTTTGAGCCCCACCTTTTCTTTAAATAAATGATGAGATCATGCACTTTTCAAAATTGTTTTTTTTATGCATTTACACCAAGCACTTCCCGCTTTCAGGAATCCTGAAAGCGGATCTCCTACAACATCACATACATTTAGCATCAAGAATAATGGCCAAACTTGAACAAGCATGTGATAGCTATGGAAGAAGAAGAGTGGGATGAAAGCAATATCAGTGAATTCACCAGGCTAGTAGAACAACAGGAACAGACTTGGAAGCCTACCGCCGAGGAACTCGAAACCATCATTGTGGGTCAGTGATCAGCCTCAAGAAAGAGTTGAAAATGAATTCGGTACCTAAATGATTTAATTTACTTCTGAACAAAGGACAAAATGATCGCTCTATTGCAAAAATATTCAGATGTCTTTGCTTGGCTCCTATGAAGATATGCCCGGTTTGGATACGATATTTAGTACACAAGATACTGTTAGAAGAAAAGGTTGTCAAGCAGAAGCTGAGGAGGGACCCACCGGATGTTTGGATCAAGGTCAAGGCAAGAACTTGAGAAGCAATGGGATGCTGGCTTTCTAGAAGTCAGTTAGATATCCACAATGGGTATCTATATTGTGTGGGTGCCTAAGAAGGAGACAAGATTAGAGTTTGTGTGGATTTTCAGAATTTGAATAGAGCTAGCCCTAAGGATGACTTTCCTCTACCACACATAGATGTTTTAGTGGACAACGCTGCTCGAAGTTGCACTTATTCCTTTATTGGATGGTTTTTTAGGATACAACAGATAAAATGGCTCTAGAAGATAAGGGTGAAACAAACTTTTGTCACACTTTGGGGGACCTACTACTACACGGGATCATGCCATTTGGTTTGAAGAATGCAGGAGCAACATATCAAAGAGCAATGGTGACTCTTTCCACAACATGTATGCACAAGGAAAATGATGACACAATTCTGGGGTCGCCCTCTCTCTGTATGTAGTGATATGATTGCCAAGTCTAAACAGGACAAGATCATGTTGAGTTTTGAGGAAGTTATTTAAGAGGTTGAGGCGGTTCGGGGAAGTATGAACTAAGGCTTAATCCTGCAAAATGTTCATTCGGGTTAAAATCGGTAAGCTGTTAGGATTTGTACCACATCGGTAAGTATTTTAGAGGTATAGAGGTGGATCCGGATAAAATAAGGGCAATTCAAGCTATGTCATCCCCTAAGACCGAGAAAAGACAAGTTAAGCTCTCGTAGGATTCTTGGTAAGGTTAAACTACATTGCTCGTTTGTATAGCTCAATGACAAACAACAACATGTGAACATATTCCGACATTTAAGGAAAAAGAATCCCTGGAACTGAAATGAGGAGTGTGAGAGCCATTCAATAAAAATCAATCATTATTTACAAAATCCACCTTTACTGGTTCCATCTGGTATCAGGTGATAAACCTCTAGTATTATATTTAACAGTAACTGAAGTAGCATGGGATGTGTATTGGGTCAGCATGATGAAACCGGAAGGAAGGAAAAGAGCTATTTATTACTTTAGTAAGATTCACTAATGTTAGTCTAGATAACTGAGATAGAACCAGGCTCTGTTGTGCGTTGGGTGTGGGCCCTCGGGGCAAAAAGGTTGCGACATTATTTATGTTATTACTAATATATCATGAGCGCACTGTTGATGCTTCAAAAGTGGATCCTCTGAGGTAATATTTCTGTAACAAAGCCCTTTTTCTCTCAAGCCGAATTGCAAGGTGGCAGGTTTTATTGGCAGAATATGACATAGTGTATACCTGATAAGGAAAGCGTAAAGGGAGTGCAATCGGCGGACCATCTCTGGCCGATAATGCTGTTGAAGATTACGAACCTCTGATTTTAATTTTTCCCAGATGCGAATGATATACCTTGTCATAGAAAATAGAAGAAGAGAAGACAGATTGGTGGACCATGTTTTGACGGAGCAGTGAATGATATGGTAACGGGCCGGTGCGGTAATAATCTCTCCCTAATAAGAAACAGTATCAGGACAGTTTGGTGAAACTGCATTTTGAGTGCACAACAATACAGCTGAGTATGAAAGCTTGTATCCTCCGTTTAGAAGCGGCCTTAGAGCTGAAGATAAAGAAGATAGATGTATATGGGATTCAATGTTGATTATCTGCCAGGTTTAAAGGGAATGGCAGACCAAAGAGGAAAAGTTGAGCCGTACCAGGAATACCTATCCACACTAGCAAAGGAATTTGAAGAAATTAGATTCACCCATCTAGAAGAGGGAACCATTTTCGATGCTTTGGCCATGCTAGCTGCTATGAGACGTACCATTGATCTCAAGTGTAAGGTACAACGGTACACATTGACATTAGAATGACCTAGCTCACGTTGCTTAGTTCGAAGGAGAGATGAGCCGGCAACCTTGTATTACGATATCAAGAATCTTGTGCAAAATTAGAAATATCCGGTGGGAGCTTCTAAAACGGATAAGAAAACCTTGAGAAGGTTGGCTATAGACTTCTATTTAGATGGAGAGATTTTATATAAAATGTCATTTGATGGAACCCTGCTAAGGTGTTTGAATGAGGCAGATGCTAGAAAGGCATTACGAGAGGTCCATGAGGGGATTTGCTCGACCCATGCTAGCGGGCATATGATAGCAAGGAAAATTCAAAGGGCTGGTTATTTTTGGATGACACTGGAGAAAGACTATATCGACTATGTCAGGAAGCGTCACAAGTGTCAAGTTTACAGTGATAAGGTCAATACACCTCCAGCTCCTCTGTTTAATCTAATATCTCCATGGCCATTTGCAATGTGGGGAATTGACGTCATCAGTCCTGTTAACCCAAAAGCTAGCAATGGTCATAGATTCATCCTCGTAGCTATTGACTACTTCACAAAATGGGTGGAAGCTAATTCGTATGCCCACGTAACACAAAAGGTAGTGAAGAAGTTTGTAGAAAAGGATTCTGATTTGCCTCGATATGGTTCCTCCGAAAAAGATAGTGACAGATAATGCACAAAATTTCAAATGGCAAAAATGATAGTGGAGCTGTGTACTAAAATGGAAAATCAAGCATTCGAATTCCCTCACCATTACGCGACCAAAAATGAAATGGCACAGTAGAAAGCCGCCAACAAGAACATATAGAGATTGGCATGAAGATGTTGTTGATTTGCTCTTTCATGCCGTACCGCACTACAGTCAGGTCCTCGATAGGGACTACCCATATTCTCTGGTGTACGGTATGGAGGCAGTGATGCCTTTGGAAGTGGAAATCCTGTTGTTATGTAGTGTTTGATGGATTCCCGAATTTAGAAGAGGCCAAGTGGGCTTCGAAAGTGAGACCTATTGAGCAACTGAACCTGATCAGTGAAAAGAGGATGGTTGCAATATGTCATCACCAACTTTACAGAACGAATGGCCAAGGCATATGAATAAAAAGGTTAGACCGCGGTTGTTTCAAGAAGGGGATCTAGTATTGAAGAAATATATTGTCGTTTACCCAGAGAACGATCAAAGCAAAATGGGCACCAAATTACGAGGGTCCTTACGTAGTAAAGAAGGCATTCTCAGGAGAAGCGTTGAAGTTGTCTAGAATGGATGGGGAAGACCTAGCTCAACCTATGAATTCTGACTCTGTGAAAAGATATTATGCTTGATGTATGCTCCCAAATCAATAAAGCGAAGTTTGGCCATCAATTTCTTTCTTATTTCATTACATTGATCTCACAACACTCAATTTACTTTCTAGAATGGAGAATCTTAAAAGGGTGGAAGAGAAGAGAAGAAAGATAATAATAGAGTTTGTCAATCCTAATAGTGCATATTTTTTTGAAAAAAGAAATTAAAAAAGAAAAAAGGATTTTCGTTATCTCATCACTCACTAAAAAGATTTATCCATCGGTGGAATGAATTTCTTTATATAAACCAGACTAGGATCACATCCCCCACTGGGGGCAATAAGAAAATGTTTCATGAAAAGTTTTACATGTTTGAAACTGGACGAAAGCCCACAAATTTGAAAACCACGCTAAAGCATTTGACAAAAGCATGACAAAGAAGGCAATAACAAGTCCTTAACATTTTGAAAAAAATAGCTACTTGTAAAAAGTCGAAGACTCTTCTTCAAAGATATGAATAGGTAAAAAAGGAGGCAGCACGATAAATGAATACAGCATATGACTTCAAAAGCAAGCTCATGGCAAGAGGGAGCTTCATGAAATAGAAGAAGATGATGGGACCTATGTTTCAAAACCAGGTACGAATGCATGCATGACATCTAATCGTAAATCATTGCATGTATGTTTTTGGATCGTTACAGGAGGAGTCCTTAGTGTAATCCAACAAGATTGTGGACAAAGAAAGAATCATTGAGTTGATGATAGCAAAGAATCACGGTTTTGATTCTGGAACAACGAGAAGAACCTATTAGGAAATTATCAAAAAAAAAAGAAAATGAAAGTTTCAAACTCTGCCATCAGGAAGAACGACATCGATATCAGCTTCGGTAAAAGGGAATCGCCAGATGGGATTCCAGGATGACCGATTTACAAAATAGATTTTTTGGTTTTTGATTAAAGGAGATCATCAGAAGGGATCTCATATTTTCAGCTTTGGTTAAAAGGAGATCGCCATAAGGGATCTCATATTTTCAGCTTTGGTTAAAAGGAATCGCCAGATGGGATTCCAAGTTGATTGTTAAAGGAGATCGCCAGATGGGATTCCAAGTTGATTGGTTAAAGGAGATCACCAGAAGGGATCTCGTATTTCGATATTTATCAAAGGAGGTCGTCAGAAGGGACCTCATATTTCAGCTTTGGTTAAAAGGAATCGCCAGATGGGATTCCAAGATTTTTTTTTTAAAGGAGATCGCTAGAAGGGATCTCGTATTTTGATATTGGTCAAAGGAGGTCGCCAGAAGGGACCTCATATTTCAGTTTTGGTTAAAAGGAATCGCCAGATGGGATTCCAAGTTGATTGGTTAAAGGAGATCGCCAGAAGGGATCTCATATTTCGATATTGGTCAAAAGAGGTCGCCAGAAGGGACCTCATATTTCATTTTGGTTAAAGGGAATTGCCAGAGGGGAATCCAAGGTTGATTAAGCTACAATTATAGATTTTGGTTTAAAGAGATCGCTAGAAGGGATCTCAGATGGAATTCCACGTTAATCAAACTGAAGTTAGAATTCAAAGGATCGCCAGATAGGGATCTCGACATGACTAAGTTTTGATCATAGTTTTTTTGGGCTGAGGAGGATTGCTGTAAAGACAAAGTTTTAGATCGATCCAGCTTTGATCAAGCTTCGACCAAGATTAGTTTCGGGAGTTCATTTTTGGTTTATCTTTATAAAACTTACTGCGCAAAACCCCTGCTCCGTAAGCATTATAAGAGGGGGCATCTGTTGTAACCCATTTTCGGGTCCACATAAAAAATAAAATTTAACAAAAAAAAAAAAAAAATATAATATAATAATAATAAAATAAATAAAAAAAACTAATAATAATAATAATCATCATAAAAAATAAACAGCCAAAAGAGATTAACAAATAATAATAATAATAGTAGGAGGCAAAAGCGCTCAGAAAATGGTCAGAAAATTTGGTTAAGAGGTTACAAATACAGGATGGAATTTTTTTATAGTATATTCTTGATGATGAGAGCCCTGTTGGAATAGAAAATTTGAATTTTTAGGAGAAAAGTCCAAATTTAGATGTTTATGGATTTAATTGGATTTTATTGAAGGTTTAATTGAATTTATAGGTGATTTGATTGCAAGAAAATTTGATTTTTAAGTTAATTTGGGCTTTAATTAGAAGAAATTAAAGTTCTGGGGTCAAATTATAATTTTTAGGAATTTATTAGGTCAAATCAGGGACTTAATTGCATAAATATTGAAGTTTAATGGCCAATTAGGGACTTAATTGAGAAAATCCGAAACCAAGGACCAAATTGGAAAAGGCGCGTAAATAGAGGGGCTGTAATTGATTGATTCAGGGGCCTAATTGAAGAAATTGGAAGTTTATTGATCAATTGAGGGCTCAATTGCATAAATCAGAGGGCAAGGACTAAAGTGAAAAACACAGCCAACAAGAGAGGCGGAGACAGAAATTGAAAGGGATGCAATTGAAATGTACAAAAGATAATTGAGGGCTGATTTGAAGTTTGACGTGTTCTGGCGCCCTGTTTTAATGAAACGGCGTGTTTTGTCCAAAACGACGCCGTTTCATGATAAAAAAAAAAAAAGGACCGAACGGTGTCGTTTTGAACGACATTGTTCCTCTTTCTTCTTCCCCTGGGCGTGCAGCAGGGGAAGAGAAAACATTTTTTCTTCTTTCTTCATTTAACTCCACACGCCACACACCTGCCACCTCATGAAACCCCACGCAATCTCATGATGATGAACTGAGGGAGTCGCGTCTGCCAGCCACGCCCACTGCCCAGCCAACCCAGTGTTGTGGCAGGGCAGCCAGCCCTCCTCCCCATGCACTGCCATAGGTTGGCAATAGGGACGCCTCCGATCCCTATTGCCTTATAAATTCCCCCCTATAACGCCAGCGTGAGGGAGGAAAAGAGGGAGGAAAAAAGAGAAGAAAAGGGGAGAACCGAGAGAGAGAGAGAGAGAGAGAGAGCAGAAAAACAAAGAAAAAGGAAAAGGGAAAGGAAACCAGGAAAACACACCAAGAGAGACAATGAGAAGTAAAGGAAAGGGGACTGTGAGAGTTAAGGAAAAACAACAATGACACTGTAAGCATTGGGGTTTGAAAAAAAACCA
The DNA here is from genome assembly GCF_005239225.2 of Populus alba. NCBI lineage: Eukaryota > Viridiplantae > Streptophyta > Magnoliopsida > Malpighiales > Salicaceae > Populus > Populus alba. The sequence continues at coordinate 19,731,950 of NC_133291.1, forward strand.
TATCTAAAAGGAACCAAAGGGAAAGAAAACACAATAGAAGAAGAGGAGGAAAACGCAGCGGAAGGGACGAACAAAAGTCGTCTTCTCCACCGCCTGAAACAATAACATCACCGTTTGGAGTCGCCGTCCGTGAGCCCAGACACCGCCACCGGCCTCCTCCGCAGCACCGCCAGCAAAGCAGCCCGACCAGCAAGGCAACGCCCCCCCCCACGCCAGGTAATCCTTCCCCCCCCCTCATTTTTGCGTTGCTGTTGTTTTTTTTTTTCCTGCATGCAGAATGAATAACGTTCTGCATGCAGGAGGGTGGGGGGAAAATAATTCCCCCCCGCCATCTTTGTGGCTGGGCTAGGCTGATGCTGGCCCAGCATTAATGTTTTTTGCTCTTGGGGCAGAATGGTTTTGGCCCATTCATTTTGTTTCTGGCCCAGCCCTACTTTCTGGGCCGGGTCTGGCCCAAAATAAAAGGGAGTCTTGTTAGGCCGAGATCGGCCCAACCCCTTTTGGGTCGAGTCCGGCCCAACCCTTTGGGGCTGAGTACGACCCAGTAATTTGGGTCGGCCCAACCCACCTAATATTATATATTATTTATTATAATGTGTTATATTATTTATATATATATAGATATATAAATAAAAAAAATTAAAAAAAATATTCTGAAAAAGCTTTGAAAAATATTGTTGATTTTCCTGCATATTTTTTATCAAATGGCTTAATATTGGTTTGTATTTTTATACCGTAAAGATACAAATCCAGTATTAAAATACCTGGTTTTCGTCAAAAAAACAACAAAAAATTTAAAAATAAAAAAATGTTTTGCTTTCAAAAATTCTGAAAAATCCTTAAAATATTGTTGATTTTTCTACATATTTTTATCAAAATGACTTAATATTGGTTTGTATTTTTATACCGTAAAAGATACGAATCCAGTATTAAAATGCCCGCTTTTCGTCAAGACATCAAAAATATATATATATATATATATTATATATATATTATATATATATATATATGTTTGTTTTAATGCATACGGCCTAGTCTCTCCAAAATAAAGAAAAATCATTGCATCATATTTTCATATAACAAAAGAAATTTCAAAAAATATATGCATTAGCATGCATTTTGGCTTTAACAACAAAGTTTATTAGAACCACGAGAACTAGGCCAATATTTCAAAAATTCTAAAAAAATCTTTTAGTTTTATTTTAGTTTTTGGGATTATGAATTTATATGTAAAACGTATTCCTAATATTAAAAAATAAAGTTCGTTAGAACGGTTAGGATTTTACCCGATAAGATAAAGACCTTCTTACCGAGGAGGATTTTTCTTGAACCATGGACAGACCAACAACTAGAAATATGATAACACCTTAGCTTTTTATCAGACAATCAAACAATGCAGTTTACCTTAGGTAAGGCGTATTTGGGGTGCTAATACCTTCCCTTTACGCAACCAGTCCTTGTACCCGATCTCTGAGACCAGTTAGGGTTCCTAGTGACCAAAATACTAGGAGGCGACTCCCATTCCATCAATAAACGACAAGAATTCCTTGTCTCCCCATATTTTCCAAATAAACATAGAATAAAAAATAGATTTTACATTGTAGATATAAAATGGAAAACATATAATTTCACCGCAACGCCGCACACGTGCGATAGTTACCATCATAATTTGAGCATGTCTTCTACATGAAAGTTGTTGGAAATTGTCTTTTCCTTCTACCCACCAAATTGCACGTCATTTGGCCTTCTAGAACTCTAGATATGGGTAAAATTCTAAGCAGTATTTGGATTGGATTGCAATACAGATTCTGACTTCTCTTTTGTGGCCAAACTTTGAATTTAAAATGGTAGATTTGGGTCTTTCCCTATTCATGAAAGTTGTAGGCCTATTTCTTATCTTTCTAGCCATATAAACCAAACTGAAATCCAAGATCTATAGCTCTAGATATGACCTAATGACTGAACACTGTTCGAATTTGAATTGAATCAGCATCTCCTTCATAAGCTTAGCCTTTTCTTTGTCCTTTCGCTTCCAATAGTTAATCACAACAATCAATCCTTTGAATTGTGAGTTATATTGGTATTTAAAATGAGCATTTACCATAAATTAAAGGTATCTTATATTATCAGACTTGTTATTATAAAACATGCTCTAGTTAAGGAGTTATTGATACTTCAAGTCCAAAATGGTGATATAAAACCTTAATAAAAATGCACTTTTAATTACTAATCACACCCCCCAACTAGCTTATTACTTGTCCCTAGTAATCAAAACATTAAAATAGAAAAACAATTTGCAAGTTCCACAAAGCAAGGTATTCATCATTCAACTTCCATTAATCTATCCAAGTAAATAAACTCTCATTAAATTTTATATATATCTGCTTCATACTATTGAAATCAAGATATTAATAAACCTTTTTTTTCTATTTGATGATGGGGCTTTTTATTAGAAGAAAATAATATTTTGTTCTAATGTTTAAGGTTAACTTCATTGGGTTGGGATTATTATCTTTTTCTATTTTTTTTTATATATATATACATATAACTTAAAACACAATGCATCTTTAACCCATGTAATGAGCTATCGGCTAATGACTCCCAGACCAGTTGGTCTTAGGGCATTAGGGTTCAATTGTCCCATGGCATGGGTGGTTTGAGAGTAATGGTCCTTACCTAAATATAATTTTATTCTATGGTTGGCTACTTTGGGAAAACTCTATACTCGGGATAGATTGAGATTCATTCCTATTGATCCAACCTGTGTATTTTGTAGGTAAGAGGAAGAATCTCATAGGCATCTCTTCTTTTCTTATGGATGGCCAAGTCAGGTGTGGTCTATGATCAAATCCTGGTTGAGGATAACCAGGAATATGAACTCCTTGTCTAGTGCTCTCTGATGGTTGCACCCCAAGAGGAGAAGTATGGCAGCTCGTATGAGAAGGGTTTCATTGGGCATAGTTGTTTTTTTAATTTGGGAGGAGAGAAACCGCAGGATATTTGATGGTACCTCTAGGAATGTTGCTACAGTCTTTAGAAGATTTCAAGTCTTGTTCCACACCATCTTTCACTTTTATAAGAGGGGTCACTCTCTCTTAAATGTCGGTTGATGGCACTTGTAAGGGTTATTCATTTGTGTTCTGGTCTTCGTGCCTGCATGCCCCATGCATAATGGATTTCATAAGGTTTTGGCAAATGGACCCTTCTTAGGTCCTTTTGTTCTCTTTATGTATATGGTGTCAGTCCATCTTGTTCTTTTGTAGTTCTTTGTTATCTTAGGCACCTCCAAATGATGGGTTCCTAAATTAACTATAGGATTGACTTCATTGTATTGTTCTTTTTTATTTGCTGGGAGCGTGTTCCCACAAGCTTGTATTTTTCAATTGTACTTTGTCCTGTTGGTTAGCCAGCTTGCTTAAATTTTGATCTATAAAATTCTTACATTTCATAAAAAAAGAGCTCTCAGTTAAGAAAGAGCTCTCAGTTAAGTTAGAGAGAGGCTCCTGGTTGTAGTGAGAGAAAGCTCACTAGCGTTCGCTGGTGTTCGATTGTTTCTTCCTCACTGTGCAACATCTTCTTCTCTAACTATTCTTTTATTATTGAGGGTTTCTCTTGACTGAATCATGGGGAAATCTAAAAAGAAAATGATGATGCTTCGCAATGCCTAATTTGAAGGTCCCCGCCTCACAACATGGGTCTTCCCTGTTGGACATCGTTGCTCTCGATCTCTTCAAAGTGATTCCCCCCTATATTCCCAAGATGTCCCAACTGTTGGGTTGGTTTATCCCAACTCTTCATTTTCTGCTTCGTTGACACCAGATACTGAAGCGGAAGCCCTGCCGCCTGAAACCCTAACCCCTAGCAATAACCAATGTCATGCTAGCCGTCTTTGCTGGACTGGGTAGATATCAAGACATTATAGCTGATGGAAACCTAGAGGATTTGACAGGTGCTAGGTCGTCAAGGGCCACAACAGCGACCATGCCTCCCTCTACTGGGATGACTCTTGGTGGCTTTGTGGGCGCTTCGCTCATGACAACGACACTCACCTCCCCCCCACCAGGTATCTCTTTGTCCATTATTGATGATGATCACCCTAAGGTTTCTATACTACCTGTCGCTAAAGGCCCTAACCTTCCAACTGTAGTCTCCTCACCTGCAAAGGCTTCTCATTCAGGTACTTCTCATTCTCCTGCACCTGTTGAGAAATGGCGAGACTTATTTGCATCCAACCGCAACACTATCATAGGTCCTAAATTATTGCATTTCTCATCTTGCAATGATTTACCCTGTGACTTGTATGATTTAGACAATAATTATGATTTAGACAATAATTATGATGTATGGCAACTATGTATTGTGGGCTAGGTTGCTGGTAAGTCGCCTGGATTTAAGGCTTTGAATAATATTATCTCCAGTTCTTGGAAGTGTGAAGCTTCTTTGGCTATTCATGAATCTGGCTGGTTAGTTTACAGATTCAAAAATGTTGATGATAAACTTGTTGTTCTTGCTAATGGTCCTTACTTGATATATGGCCGACCCTTGATTATCAAAGCTATGCCAGAGTACTTTGATTTTGGGACTGATGAGATCCTGTATCGGTTAAATTTCCAAATTTGTCGTTAAAATGCTAGTCTCTTAGATGCCTTTCTAAGATTGCTAGCAAATTAGGCACGCCTATACAAAGTGATCAGCTCACCTTTAACATGTCAAGCATTTCCTATGCTAGAGTCTTTGTAGAATTGGATCTGCTTGCTGATCTCAAATTTTCTATTGTCATTAACTTACCAAATGGTGCCACTATGAATCAACCGATGATAAATGAGACATTTCCTAGATTCTACAAGTTGTGTAAAGTCCTTGGGCACAACACGGGAACTTGTACCTCTCCTCCTACCTTGATGGTGGCAAGACCTCTGGGAAGGAAAAGCCATCCATCTATAGTTACAAATAAGGGTTGTAGTGTTTTTGATCGTCTAGGGCCTATTGCAGAGCCTAGCTTGGGAAAAGCTAAAGGCCAGATTGGTGAGTCTTCACATAGTTATGATCCCATGACCACCGAAATTGCAGTGGCCTATGGTGAATGAGAAATTGTCAAAAGCAAGAAAGCAAGGAAATCTCCTGGCATACCTGTGGAAGCCACACACACAGCTGATCAGGGTTTAACCACCCCTTAGAGGTAAAGCACCTGTTGTCTCATATTCAGGAGGTATTTGTGCCTCTGATCGTAACCTCCCCATCATCAATAATGAGAAAGAACCAGTTGGAGCAGTCCCATGCAGGAAAGATCCTTATGTAGTTCCTGTTGGTGCAACCACTATACGTGGTCAGAGAAGGAGTACATCTTAATCATCTGGGAGTGGTAGGGTTCCCCCTCTACTCCCTCTTATATAATGTTATTATTTAGTTGGAATGTCACAGGACTTAACAGTCCTCTGAAGCAGCATGAGTTGGTTCGTCTCATGCAAAAACATAAAATTGATGTGTGTGCTCTCCTGGAGATAAAATTGGTTCCTTCCAAGCTTCAGTTTATGCACAGGTTTCGGTTGAAGCGCTGGAAGCTAGTTTTAAATGTGGAAGCTGCTGGCACTGCTAGAGTTGTTGTGTTGTGGTCTCCTTCTATTGTTCATGTTGATCTGCTTGATTCTTCTCCCCAATTTATTCATGTTTCCATTCGATGCTTGTCTACTCATTTCACTTTTGCTGCTTCATTTGTTTATGGTTACAATACCATTATTGCTCGTAGAACTCTATAGGATGGCCTCAAATCTTAGGCTCCAACTGGTCCCTGGCTTGTGTTGGGAGATTTCAATTCCACTCTTTCTTAGGATGACAAGCATAATGGTGAACCGGTCTCCTCCTATGAAGTCTCTAATTTCAGAGCATATTGCTCAGAGCTTGGACTTTAGATTTAAATTACACTAGCTGTCATTATACTTGGTCCAACAGGACTGTTTGGACTAAACTTGACTGTGTCCTAGCCAATCCTTTGTGGAACACTCTTCAGCTCATTTCCCATGTGCATTTCCAACCTTCGGGAGCTTTCTTTGACCACTCAGGAGCTCATATCCGCATTGGTGGCAATTGTCCCTTAGGTTGTCGTCCATTTAAGTTCTTCAATATATGGGTTGATCACCCAGAGTATGTAGGCTTAATCTTTGATGGATGGCAACTCCCGGTCGAAGGTTCTCCTATGTTTTTTTTGTGCAGGAAACTTAAATCTCTTAAGCACCCCTTGAAGAGTCTAAACAAGTTACACTTTAGCCATATTTCAAAGAGAGTTGTTAGAATGGAGGATGACTTGGAGCATCAACAACGCCTTTTGCATGATTCTAGAGATGATGTCTTTCTCCTGAAGTAAATCAACTGAAGATTAGTATTTTTAATCTCAAATATGCTGAGAAAGCTTTCTTTTCTCAAAAGCTCAAGTGCAATTTTTTGAAGGATAGTAATAGAGGTACAAGCCTTTTTCATGCTTTGATGAGTCACAAACATAGAAAAAGCTTCATTCTTGCTCTCCAGCGTAGAAACGAGGATCTAACTACCACTATAGATGAAGTTGGTGCTGAATTTGTCCACTTTTATCAAAGTCTCCTTGGCACTTCATCAGCTGTTTCTCCTATTGATGAGGTTGTTGTTCATAGTGGCCCTTGTCTGGATGCTAATCAATCTGATTGCCTTCTGGCTCCTGTCACCAACGAAGCCATCAAGGAAGCTCTCTTCAGTGTTAGAAATAACAAAGCCCCTAGTCCTGATGGATTTACTTCTCTTTTCTTCAAACAGTCTTGGGATATTGTTGGAGCTAATTTCTGTGCGGAAGTTCAGGATTTCTTTTCCTCTGGAAGGATCCTAAAGCAAATCAATCATTCCATTATTACTCTGGTTCCAAAATCTGCTAACATTAATTCTGCCAATGATTTTTGGCCCATCTCATGCTGCAATGTGGTTTACAAAGTAATCTCAAAAATTCTTGTAGGAAGGCTAGGATGTGCCCTCGGCATCATTAATCCAGCTCAAAATGCCTTCCTTGGTGGGAGAAACATGATTGATAACATTAATCTGACACAAGAGTTACTCCGGCAATATGGTAGGAAGAGAACCTCCCCTCGATCCTAATCAAAGTTGACTTCAGGAAAGCATTTAATTCGGTGTAATGGCCCTTTCTCAAAGTTCTTCTTCATCTGCTAGGCTTCCTTTATATATTTGTTCATTTGGTGATGCTATGCGTGGAAACCTCTTCATTCTATGTTGCTGTCAATGGCAATCTTTATGGTTTCTTCCCTGAGAAGTGTGGAGTTCGGCAAGGTGACCTTCTCTCTCCCTATCTATTCCTAATCTGCATGGAGTATTTCTCCCGTATGCTGGGAATGGCCACCCAACAACCAACTTTTCACTACCACCCAAAGTGTGCACTTCATCATATTTGTCATCTTGCATTTGCTGATGACGTTCTCTTATTATGTCGTGGGGATTGCTCTTCTGTTTGGATTCTTATTGAGTAGCTTCATGCTTTTGGCCATGCTTCAGGGCTGCATATTAATGCAAGGAAATCCTCTATCTATTTTGGTGGTGTTGTGATAGCTTGAAGCAGAATATTCTTCAGGACTCTTGTTTTTCTAAAGGTAGCTTCCCTTTCAAATACATTGGGGTCCCCCTCAGCCCCCAGAGGCTTCTAGCTAGCTAGTTTTCTCCCTTCCTGCATCAACTTGAATATGCTATTCAAGGCTGGATGGGGAAGCACTTATCCTATGCTAGGCGGTTGGAATTAATCGGCTCTGTTTTATTTGGAATGGTCCAATTTTGGCTTAGTATCTTTCCCATGCCAGAGAGTGTTATCAATCAAATTACTTGTATTTGCATGAACTTCCTTTGAACTGGTAGTACAACAAGAAATATGTCTACATTGGTTGCTTAGAAGCACATTTTCTTGCCAAAAGTTTAAGGAGGTCTCGGTCTATATGACATTAAAGCAAGGAACAATTGCTTTCTTGTGAAGCAATTATGGAATATTCATTTGAAAGATGACTCTATTTGGATTAGATGGGTGCACCATTTTTATTTACAGGACACCAACATATGGACAATTCCCCTTCAACAAACCTCTTCCCCCCTATGGAAATCCTTCATTAAATTATGTGACCGACTCCTTGATGATTGTGGGGGGGAACCAACTGTAACAACCCAGCTTTCCAAGCCCAAAACAACAGTAAATTTTTTTATTTTTTTTATATATATTTATTTAATACACATTGTGCCGGTAATCAAAGAACTTGAATCCTCACATCATCAAAATACAATCCATGCAATCAACATTTCATTTAAAAGCGAATCTTACACAAACACATAATATTAAGGTTGCATGATTTGAAGTTCATATTAAAAATATATACATAGACCTGAGTTTGCATTCTTATCCTACTAATAGCCATCACAATTTTAAACAAAAAGGATCTAATAAAAGTTATACATTCAGTACATTGATCCATACAAAATACATTGTGATTTAGAATGAATCTACATAATTCCTTGCAAAAGTAGGTTCCCGTGTATCGGGTTTCCTAGACATCTTGTTGGTGTGACGTCCCTGCAGCAGTACAAAACATTTAAGAGAATGCAAACACTTAATAATAATAATAGTAACTAACGGTTTGGCAATTAAATAAAGCATTAACATTTATAATTTCTTTATGTATTTGATATAACAGCTAGTAGTACATATAGATACATAAGTTTTCGGATGCCATTCGCCGAAACTAGTTATTCATTTGTCCCGGCCGTCCATCCGGATTCCATAGCGAAAGCTGCGTCGCTACCGATCCAAAAATCGGCAGCAGAAACTGCATTGCTGCCGATCAAGGAATCGGCAGCGAAAATTGTGTTGCTGCCGATTTCTGTATCGGCAGCGAAAACTGGGTCGCTGCCGATCCAGAATCGGCAGCGGAAACTACGTCGTTGCCGATCCAGAATCGACAACGAAATCATTCCTTTATCCCGGCCATCCATCTGGATTCCATTAGCCGAAGCTAATCATTCCTTGTCCTGGCCATTCGTTTGGATGCCATTAGCCGAAGCTAATCAGTCCTTCATCCCGGCCATCCATTCGGATGCCATTAGCCAAAGCTAATCATTCCTTGTTCCGGCCATCTGTTTGGATGCCATTAGCCGAAGCTAATCAGTCCTTCATCCCGGCCATCCATTCGGACGCCATTAGCCGAAGCTAATCATTCCTTGTTCCGGCCATCTGTTTGGATGCCATTAGCCAAAGCTAATCAGTCCTTCATCCCGACCATCCGTTCGGACGCCATTAGCCGAAGCTAATCATTCTTTGTCCCGGCCATCCGTTCGGATGCCATTAGCCGAAGCTAATCCCTCATTTGTCCCGGCCATCCATTCGGATGCCATTAGCCGAAGCTAATCAACCTTTAATCAACATTTAAGCGTTCGACAATCTAATATCGGTTCTAACAATATGGTAGTACTCAAGTTAAAATATTTCAAGATTCAACGTATGAAAAAGAAAGGTGCAAGTCACCTACCTGCTCCACCTGTGGGTTGTTCCTGTCTTGATGATGGTCCAATCCCGACCACACCACCTAAGACATCAATGGTCACAAATCAACACAGTTGTATTTATTTTATTTTTGAATCATATTCATCATCACACTTATTTCAAGAGTTCATATGTTCACATTCAAGTGTTCCATATTTTACACCATCGTATCATGAAATTGTTACTAGCATTTAAGTCATTCCTGCCTAGGAGGCTTATTGTAGAAATCGGCAACGAGAACTGGTTCGCGGCGAGCTGCCCAATTCAACAGCGAGAACTGGTTCGCCGCGGGCTGCCCAATTCGGCAGCGACACCTATTTCGCTGCCGGCAGCCAGTTCAGCAGCGACAACTGTTTCGCTGCCGGCAGCCAGTTCAGCAGCGAAAACTGGTTCGCTGCAGGCTGCCCAATTCGGCAGCAAGA
>NC_133291.1:20074060-20171560 GCF_005239225.2 Populus alba
TTGTAGCTGCTGGTGGCTTCTTCTGCCTGCCCTCTGCCTTCTTGGTACGGTAATCATTAGGGTGAGGCTTCTCTCCTAAACATGGTCCCTATTGCAATGCTGAGCAAAGGGCTATGCTGTTATCGTTGGTTTGTCCACTTTGTTTATCTCCTGGTGTTGTAATTGGTTTGATCATCCTTGATAAGTGGCTGATTTTAAGCTTGCCTCTGATGGATGTGGCTTGTAGCATGCTGACCCTTGTATTCGTGGTCTTGGATTTGGTGTCACATTCCAGCACTTCTTTGCTGGAACGTTTGGGCTGGCGGTCCTCATATGAGTGATACGCGGATGGTGGTTCCTTCTGCTGCCCTCTGCCTGCTTTGTTAGGAATTCATTAGGGTGAGGTTCTCCCCCAAAAATATGGTCCTATTGCAGTGACTTAGCAAAGGGTCTCGCTTTCTGCTGGATTGCCGCTTCTGGTTTCACTTATGTTGCTACTATAAGTAGCTGGATTGAATATGTCTTGAAGCTTACCTATGCGGCTAGCCTTGGTGCTGACCGCGGTCGCAGGATTCTGCATGGTTTATGAGTTGATGGTCTATCACTATGGATGGAGGCTCTCCTCTGTTACTGCTTTATGCAGATGGATTATACTGTTCTTTCTTGAACCTGGCTGGATATCCCTTGGATATATTGCTTGTTGCTAGGAAGAGCACGGTTGCTGCGGTGTTGTTTAGCTTGGCCTTGCTGATGTTCGCCCTGTTGCGTTTGTGCGCCTGGATATTTTGGGTGCAGGTTTGGCCCGTAGTGCGAAGCAGCATTCCCTCTTGTAGCTGGCTGCTAGATTTTTATGGTAGCTTCTTGCTAGTCTTGTTGCTGCACAATGCAGAAATGTTGCACTGAGTGCACTTTGATATTTAATGTCCTGCCTAACATGGGGGCTGATCCATGTTCTATAGTAATAATGCTGTTCTTGTAATTTGCCAGTGTGCTCAAGGGCATATGTTCCTCAGTACTGCTATGGATTATTCCCCTATGATTCTCATGTCTACTGTTCTGCTGGTTTCAGTACTGGGTTTCACCGCAACGCTCTGTCTTGCAAACATTATTTTATCTATTAAAACTTTCTTACCTTTGATCAAAAAACGGAAAGAGCTACAGACCAAGAAGAAACTCTTCTGGTGTAGTGAGCAGAACGCGGTTCCTGTTGAAATCTGCAGTTTCCCTCTCTAAGTCACCTTTTTTCTCCACAAATCTGATTACTGACTTCCCCAAGTTCTTTCTCCGATCCAATATGACAAAGAATCCCAAAGGCTAAAAAATCACCATTATTTCGTCCAGCATGGACGATTTTTGTCTCCAGTCCAAACTCGACCCACGCCTCAAGCTTCGCACACCTACAACGAACTCAGTCTAGGAGCATGCTCCCCCGGTTTCATCCCCCGCTTCCCGCAACCATTCATCCACCTTATATTACGAAGGCCTGCCTTGGTCTGAATTCTCACATTCTTCTCCAGCTGATGCTAGGGTTTCGTCAAGAAAGGTAAGAACAGATCCATGCGGGTGAGAAGCCGTCCCCTGCTTCCTATCCTAGACATAACTGGTGGTCCTCTCCTCTGGCTGTTCCAAAGTCCAATCTCCTATTGACGTTTCGGACCCTAATTTCTAAGTGTCCTGGTCGCGAGCCACCTTTGTTAGGCCCTCAGCCCCAGCTCAGGGATATTGGCTTCGCACCTCATCTACTGTTCCCTCTATCGCTTTACCCTGGGCATTTCTCCTTCCCCTGCAGGAGCCACTCCGGTATCACCTGTGATTGGAGCTCCCCAGTCTGGTTAGTCAGCACTAGCTCTCCTGCTAACACCAGTCACCAGGTTCCCTCATCCTACTTACTCTTGTTCCACTTTCCTGCCTATTCCTCCGTCTGCTCCTGTCCATCTTCAGGAAAGTGATCGTTTAGTGAAATTTGAGTTCACTAAGAAAACCCATTGCCATTGATGTTGCTGGCTGGGAAATGCCCAGGTTATGCTGCTCTTATTATCCATACATCAACCGTACTGGCAACATAGAGCCTACATTCACTATGCATGATTCAGGCGCTGGTTGATTTCTTACATTCTGTCTTCTGGAATCTGAGATGCCCTAGATGTTTTTAGGAGCAGGTCCTTATGCTGTGTTTGGTAGGCCTCTTATCCTGAAGATAATGCCACATGTTTTTTTACTTTCAATTTACAGAGTTATCTTTCGTATGCCAACATGGGGTCCGTTTTTCCTAATTTGCCATTGCGTTGGTGGAATTTAATATTTGCTTATCCTATAGATTGCCAGCAATGATTGGAAACCCAACTCAAATTGTGATGATCTACAAACACTAATGAACCCCGGGTCTCTTTCTAGCATTTCTTATTGAAGCTAGACCTCCTATCCGTCTTGCCATCATCCTGGTTAATGTGATCTTACATCCTACATCTAGCATTAGCTCGATGCCAAGCAACAGATTGTGTATCGAACTCCTTCACCCGGTTGATCGACTCGAGTGTAAGGTCCTTGGTCACTTCCAAAACTCTCATCATGCATCTACAAGGACTCAAACTCAAGAAGACAAAAAAGCCGAATTCTCCTTGAGGCCTTCCAATGGTTCAGCCAGCCTCTAATCCCTTCTATCGCAAGAGAATTGCTTTGCAGTAGTGCCAGCAGGTTTTCCACATTGTATAGGTTCCATATAAAGATCTGCACAGAGGATCCTATGCGACTACGGAAAGCAGCTACTGCTGAAGTTATTCATAGAAACTCAGTCTCCAAGATCGCAAGAGGCTCCAAGGTTGCTGTCACTAAGCCCCTGGGTCTAATTTCCCCAACCGTTCCTGCGCAGCTATAGACTTACAACAATCTATCAGCCCCCTCCTAAACGGCAATACATCCACCAGAAGCCAAAGCAAGCTGCCACTTAGTGCAATCTAAAGCTCCTTGCTGCATGCATTCCAATATCATCATCGTTCCAGATGACACCTACATGCTCTAGTTGATTTAGACTTATTGTTTGGGCAGCGATCCTTTGGCTTCTTCCTTGGCTTATGCTGGCTGGGCAAGGCCATTGTCGGTCATTACCTGGTGTTGCTATGTGGCCCCTCTTTGGTAGCTCGTACCGTTATTGCTGCACTTGCTAAAGATATTCTAGATTTGGCAAGGTTTGTCTGTAGGCCTGAAGCCTTGTGGGTTTCTGATTGTTGTCTGTGTTGCTGGAAAACTGTTGTCCCGGGTGCTCTACCTCTGGTGCTGGCTATTTTGCTGTTTTGGTGTTGATGGCTTTTGGGTCAGCTTTGCGGTTTCTTTTGCTCTTGTATCAGGTTTTTGCTTGGACTGCAGCTCTGTCTTTTGTGCTCTTGTACTGCCCCATTATGCAGGCTCATGGGTTTGTGTTATCTCTCTCTCTTCTGGCCGGGGCGCTTTTGGAAGCTTCCCCTGCATGGAGGGCTATTCATTGCTATTTGTAGGTCTGGGGGAGACCTGTTCCCTTGTCTGTTCAGCTTGTATTTTGTGCTGCCTTTTTGTTTTGTGGGAACTTATTCCCTATTGAATCTTATGAATATATTCTGAACCTCTGCTGTTCCCAGCTTGATGCAAGCTTGCTTGCTCTTTTGAATTCTTAATATACTTCGTTATCATTTGAATCAACAAAAAAACAAAACAAGGAGCTACAGACGAGCTCTCATAGTCGGACGAGCTGCCAGCTGTGGAGAGAGAAAAACTAGAGAGAGATGCTCTCTCTCCAATTTTTGAAATTTTAAATTTCTTCTCCCGCTGGTGCAGCTGCCCAGCTCCTGAGAACCCGATTGAATGACTACCTTCCTTCATGGGTATCTTTCTCTGGTTGGTCCTCTCTGAAGGCCATCGTGAAATTCTATATTTATGTCTCTTTCTCTTGGATTAACCTCCAAGGGCCGAAGTTTGGTTCTTCAACACCCACTTTTGACAATTGGCGGTAATCCCTTCTCAAATCCAAGCTTTTGCCTCTTTGGCTTATCCCCTCCAACATCTATACTATAACCACAGCCCTCGTAACTACTGCTGAATGGGTCCTTTCTGGCGTTCGCAATGATTGTGGCTGGAATCTAGGTGTAGAGACTGTTCCCAAATCTTGCCAGCATCGCCAACCCCTGGAACCACTAGCTTGTGGGACCTGTCTTTAAGGCGACGGATGGGATTATGGGTTCTGACTTTGTGAACAAGATCCTCTTCTTGGCGAGGGATCTGAAGGAAGATTTGCTCACCATAATGCATACAAATCTGCCATTTTTGCGTGCTTGCGGACAGATTCTCCTGGCTTCCACTGCTGTTTGTCCTTCCTTGTTTAGGTTTACTTCAGCTCGCTAACGGCCTAGGGCGTGTAAGTAATCAAATTTTGCTAGTTTGACTAGAGTTGCGGCCCTCTTCTTTCGGTTGTGTTATTGTTTTCATTCGTGTTCTGCCTCTGGTTTTCCTGCTGTGGATTGGGGTTGCTAAGAGTAGTTGATAACTAAGGTTGCCATGCCTCTTAACATGGCGTTTTCTAAGAGGGGGTTGGCTATTTCCAAGAGATTGATCTCCAGGCGATAATGGAGGCTTGTCTCTTCGTAGGTGAGCATTTATGTTTGGATTGTGGTAAGCCTATGCTAGGTATTCTTCATCCTGTTTGTCCCTACTGATTGACCATGGACTGGGTCTCTGCGTTGATGATCGTCTTATGCTAGATTTTGTGTTACAGGAGTGGTATTGCGATATCTGTACTTTGCTGTTTGCTTGCTCCAGTTTTGTGCTATGTCGGCCCTTTTCTGCTACAATATTAGCCAGTTGATCACAGCAACCTCCCTAATGCTGGTCGGAAACTGGTTTTCCTGATTGCTTGGCTGTTGGTTGCGGTTTGACTGCTGGAAATCACGTTTCCTGGCGTGACGCCAACCTGGTAGTTGCCGCTTCCTCTTGTTCCAGGGGTCTCAATTCCAGCACTCCTTGTTGAACTGTTTGGACTGGTTTCATCATAAGGATTGTAGCGTGCTGGTTGCTTCCTTCTGCTGGCCCTCTGCCTGCTTGGTTAGGAATCATTAGGGTGAAGGGTCGAAGGTTCTCTCCCCAAAGATATTGGTCTTATTGCAGGGCTAGGCAAAGGTCTGCTTTCTGCTGCATTGCCGCTTTGGTTCACTTTGTTGTCTTTACTACATATATGCAGCTTGGATTGCAATTTGAAGTTTACTATGCGGCTGAGCTTGGTCTAAAACCGGGTGAGTTTCTGCATGGGTATTTGGATTGTTGATGGTCTTCACTGTGGATGAAGGCTCTCTTGTTACTGCGTCATGCAGTTGGATATTACGGCCCTACGGGGCTGTGTCGGGTGCTGCTTCATGCAACTCACCTCCATCACTAACCCACAGTATCCGCATCACCGCGTCGATCTATGTGCTAGCGGGAAGTTCCCGTACGCTGTCCCAATTCGAAATTAAATGGGCGCGCATAACAAAAGATGCTACCTGTAAGGGTAGGCGGTTAGCTGGGGGTGATAAGGTGGCGTTTGCTTGTCTCCTTCCTCCTGTTGGACGTTGTTTTCGTCAGCGGTCATCATACGGGGTGGAAGCTGTTGTTGGGTGATTTCCTTTTGCTGCCCTCTGCTCGCTAGGTAGGAATTCATTAGGGTGAGGGTGAGGTTCTCTCCCCAAAGATATGGTCCTACTGCAGCGCTGAGTAGAGGGTCTGCTCTCTGAGGAATTGCTGCTTCGGTTTACTATGTGTGATGAACGTAACTGGTTGATCGTATGGGAGGTTGCTACTCCTCCCTGATGGTTGTTCACGGGAGTCTGTCCCTTTATGCCCGCATGGGGTCCATTGTCCATTGGTTTCTGTATAACAGTTCTTGTATTGGCTGGTGGCTAGGGAGCATGTTTCCCCAGTATCGCTATACGGTTTATTCCCTATGCTGATATTTCGTCCTATTCTGCTGGTTTCCGGCCTGTATCGGCAAGCTTTGTCTTGCAAAAAACATTTTTGATCTATATACTCTTACATTTGATCAAAAAAAAAAAAAAGAGCTTACAGACGAGTGGGTGAAAAAAAAGTCAGTTAGAGAGAGAATCTAGAGAGAGATGCTTCTCCTCTCCCGTGGGAGTGGATTCCTCCTGTCTACTGGCGATTATGGATGGTTGAACTTTCTTTTGGTTTTCCCTTGTTAATTCACTCATCTCTCTTCTCCGTCTCTCTACCTCCCCTCCTTGCCCCAACCTGATTTCCCCCCCCCTTCTCCTTTCATCTTTTCTCGGGTCCATTCTTTCAAATGGCGAAGAACAAGAGAAAAGCAATTGTAGCCTGTAGACAAGACTCTGCTCATATTGTTGGCCCCAATGTTCATGATAATGATGGTGACGGTTCAGCGGTCCTAGGCCTCCAAGTTGCCACTGCTTTTGAAGCTGATGCCGTTTCTTGTCCCCTGCGTCCAGCCCACCTTGCCTCCATCTTCACCCCATGATGCGGTCCTCCCCAACTTGCTTCAGAAGAATGGCGCGGTTGCTTCTGGTTCCAATCAGTTGGAAGTGGTTCTGGTGGAAGATTGCACCGCCGGCTCTCTGATGATGAGATCCTTGATAAGGATCAGCTGGATTTCAACTTCACGGATGAAGAGTGTGAAGACTCCCCCCGAGCTCCTGCTATGCTCCCTGCTCCCCCCTTGTCTTCCCCTCCTCCGTTGCTACCTGTTGAGGCCAGCCCCCCCCTGCTGCCGAAGAAAGTGATGCTTTCAGCTCCCATTATCTGGCCAGTAAGGACTTCTTGCACCCCCCTTCGTTGCAGGCAAGCCTATCTCTGCTTCCTAGCAGTAAACAAAATAGCGAGACCTTTTCTGTTCAATAAATCTACTAACCCCTGCACCAAACTCCAAAATTTTTCACTTAATCACCTTTCCAAAACCTGTGATATATCCCCTGAGGATATCCAGCCACGATTTGAAATTTGGAATTATTGTTGTGTATGTGGGCTATGTTTCTAGAAAAAAGTCCTGGCTTCAGAGCTCTTAATAATATTATCGCCACTAACTGGAAATATGAGGCCACTCTCACTATCGATGAGTCTGATTGGTTGATATATCATTTCAAATGCAGAAGAGGATAAACTTGTTCTTAGGCCTATGACAAAATTTTTTGACGCTTCTCCAGTGCAGAGATGTCACGGGTACCAGTTTGGAAGGGTAAAATTCCCAAGTTCTCCTTTTGTGTTGTTGGTCCCCAGTTTGTCTATCCAAAATAGCCAGCGTCATTGGAAAGCCAATTCAACGCGACCAGCTTACTTCAAATCTTTCTCGCATGTCCTATGCAAGAGACTGTGTGGAAAGTTGACTCGTCTTGGAGGAACTCCGGCACTCTGTGAAGATTTCTTTGCATGAAGGTTTTACTTTGCAGCAAAAAGTTGTCTACGAGACTCTGTCCAAGTATTGGGCACTTCTGTCATGTACCCTGGCGATACTCGTCTCCTTTAGGTGGCTCCAGCATGTTGTTCCCACTACCAACAAGGTACCTTGCCCTCAACCCCAGCCTCAGGCTGGTGTAGATAAAGGAACTGTTTTTGGCAGATTGGTCCCCAGCCTCCTCCCCAGATTTCTCCTCCAATGGTGCAAGGCCATCCCCAAGAAAATAACATTCAAGAGGCTTCTAAGGACGCCGCTAGGCCAGAAGCTGCTCTTGAAAATTCTGCTGGTTGGGTTATTGTTGTCTCTCGCAAATCTAGCAAGCAATGCAAGGGGAAGGCTGTGGGCTGGTTTCTGAGACCAGGCGCTGGCTAACAACTCCCTTTCCTTTAAAGAATATCCCCCTCTCTTCCAGTTTGCACAGGTGTTGTTCAGAACTCCTCTCAAACAGATCCATTGATGGCAATCTCTTGTGTTGGAAAAGTTCAGGATTTTTCCACTACCCCCCACTGCACTGCTGGTAGGTGCATTTCTTGTGTGATTGGTGGAGGCCTCACAATTCTAGTGATGGGGGATTTTCGGGTATCCTCCCCTACTAGTGTTGAGATATCACATCCTAGTGTTGGAGAGGCTCCGTTGATGCCACAACCAAATGTTGGAGAGGCTTGCAATCCCTCTCCTTCTAGAAATAATCTTCTGGAGGCAAATCTTAGTAATATTGCTATGGCTGGAAATACTGAAAAAACTCCTTCATTGGATGTGTTTGCCAGGAATGGGGTCAGAACCCGTAGCCGGAAGAAGCATAGGATGGACGTGTGTGGTTTACTTGAAACCAAATTATTTTGACTGGGTGGGATCTTCTAGATGTGTCCAAGTCTCTACATTAAGGAGTCAATGTTGGCTGCTGCTTTTGGCTTTCTTTGTTCTCTTAATTTGATGATGAAAGTTCTCTGAATGTGATGATGAAAGGGCTCTGCTTTCTGCGTTCTCTAAATGTGATGATGTAAGGCTCTGCATGCCCTTGCATGTGGCTTTTTTTTTGCTTGGGTGTTTCAGCTGCTGGGGACACCCAGCTCTTGGCGTGCTGAAGCTTGATATCTGCATGGGTTTTGATTGGCTGGTGCTACAATATGCTGATCAGTTCTGCTGGCATCGAGGTGTACGATTTTTTTTATTAGATTCGAACATCCATGTAAAAAAAAAAAAAAAAAAAAACTGCAGACGGAGTCAAAGAGCGGTCGGGAGAGAGACAAACTTAGAGAGAGATTCTCTCGATTGTAAGGCGTGTTCAGAGTTACTGCCAACACTCTTCCTGTACAACTTCATCTTCTCACCTATCTCCCACTATTATTGGCTCTTCTCTGGTTGATCATTGATGGCCAAATCTAAAAAGAAGTCATCAGTGATGCGGTCTGCCCAGTAGGACTATATTTTCTGTTCATCGCAACCCTCCGGCTTGAACCACCAACGGAACTTGAGTCGGAGTATTTCCCCTGACATGCACAGACCCCCCAGCTCCCCCACTAGTTCTCCCACACCTTCCAATCCGGCACGCACCTCGGTCGCCTTCGCTGACATAGTCAATCTTCATCGTCCATCTAGGGTTCGGGTTAAGACCCAAAATAAGGGTTTTCACCCTACACCCTCTGCTGCTCAACCGGGGTCATCTAGGCTCCATCTTCATCGCAGAGGTTCTTTGGGTGACCCTGGGTCTTCAAACCCCCGACCTGGTGTTGGTGTCTTCCACCCAGAGGCTATGCCAGGCGATGCGGCTACATTACTCTCTCCAATGTTAGGTAAAGCTCCAGATGAATGTTTTGGATTTCACCCTACACCCTCTGCTGCTCAATCTGGGTCTTCTAGGCACAATCTACATCGCAGTGGCTTTTTGGGTGACCCTGGGTCTTCCAACCCACGGCCTGGAGTTGGAGTCTTGAACCTAGAGACAATGCCGGGAGTGGAGGCTACATCACCTTCACATATGTCGGGTAAAGCTTCAGCTGAATGTCTTGGGCCTTCTTCCCCAGTCCCTTCCTCTGATGCTCCTAATGTTCCCCCATCACCTCCCTTAGTTCACTTCTCCAATTTCACGGCTAACTCAACATGCACATTTCTGGAGACGGACGTGGGAATCTATAAAGACCGGTGGAGGTTCAGCTTAATTGGGTTTATTGCTGGCAAATTTCCAGGTTATACTTCAATATCTACATTTGTCTCCAATTCCTGGAAATGCCTTGTAAATTTTTCCATTTTCCATGCATGATTCTGGTTGGTTAATATTCACTTTTAACTCTGAGCTGGATATATTAGAAATTTTGAATGGGGGCCCTTACCATGTGCATGGCCAGCTCATGATTCTAAAGATAATGCCTGAATTTTTTGATTTTGATACCTCTGATATGGTTAGGATGCCCATATGGATCAGATTCCCTAATCTACCGCTTCAATGTTGGTCCCCGATTTGCCTATCCAAATTAGCAAGTGTGATTGGGAAACCTCTTCGCCTTGACACCCCAACATCTTCCATGACTAGGTTATCCTATGCCCGGGTGTTAGTTGAGACTGATCTGTTAGCAGAATTACCAAAATTGATTAACATCTCCTTACCCAATGGAGTAACCATGGCTCAGAAAGTTCTTTATGAATCACTTCCGAGATTTTGTAAGAAATGCAGGTCATTGGGGCATAATACTTGAGCATGCATCAATAATCACAACAACAAGCACAGACAACACCCACTCCTTCTGGTTGTTCCCCCTCAGCAGACACTGAAGCTGTTGAAAAACAACACCCTCAAGAAATGCCTCAAGGTGTGTCTGGATTTGATCCAATGTCTGCAGAGGCTGCTGTGATGGAAGATGAGCGAATAACTAATTCTACTCGCTGGGGATTAGGCTGCTTGCTATCTCTCCCTCGGTTAGTTAGGCCTGGCTAGGGGTGTTCTGTTTGCTTTGGTCTAGGCTTGCTGTTTTCAGCTTTTCCACTGATTTTCTGTTTATGTTTTTTATGGGGAGCTTCTTCCCTATTTGAATTTATATATATATTCTGAAGTATGCTGGTTTCCAACTTGTATTGCAAGCTCGTCTTGCTCTTTTTGATCTAATATACTTTTTACATTTGATCAAAAAAAATTAAAAAAAGAGCTACGGACGAAACTAGAGAAAGAAAGAGCTTTCAGTTAGGGTTGCAGCTTGAGAGAGAAACTAGAGAGAGATGCTCTCTTTCTTGGCGATTTCTCCGAGCTCTAACGTCCTGCAACTCCTGACCATATTTTGATTCTCTTTCTTCTCTGTTTCTTAATGGCCCACGTGGTCAATAAGACACAGAATTTTGAGCTACCATTCTCTTGGATTACGCTAATTCAAGAGGGGTTCCAGATTACCCTAACTAAATTGGGTGCGGATTTGTTGCTTCCACCCTACCAAGCGACTATTGTTCCAGGTTCTTCAACATCCAAGCACGGATCTGGTGCTGAGATTGGGGCTTCCTCACAGTCTTGCTCTTTGGTAGATGATGGGTCAGGAATTGTCCTTCTTGAAAGCGAAGTGTTTTGGGTCTCTCACCTATCTGATAACAGGGTTCCCAAACCTTGGTCAGTCATGGAATTGTAGAGCACTTGCGCTCATGATAGTGACACTGGAAACTCTCCTTGTTCAGGTACTCCCTCAGATTTCATCCTAGAGATTTGGCAAAGCTACTTTTGCACTGTAGCAAGTGGCGGATGTAGGAGGTCTCCTACCTCTTCCACTATATGATACTTATATCTACATTATTTTAGAGGGCTTTGTACCTCTGTATCACCATGAGGCTTTATCCTCATGTTTTTAGTCTTTTGACGTTGCTGCTGTCAAGGCATCAGATTTTGTGTTACTGTTTGTTGCGGTTTCTCTGTCTCGCAGCCAATTGTCTATATTGATTGGTTGTTTTATGGAAATCAGTTTCCATGGGTCTCTTCCTGCTGGGATGTTCTTCATCCTGCAGTGTCTTGATGTTTTATATAGCTAGATCTGCCATTGGTGGGCCGTGTTTCATACTTATTGAAGCTAGCTAGAATTACCATTCGTGTGCTGAATCTACTGCATCTTATGGGTTCAAGCTGCTTGTCCAGTCTTCTCTTGCAGATTGCTGGAGTTGTGTTTCGGGCAAGTCCTTTATCCAATGTGGATGGTTTCGGCCTTGCTTCATGGTTCTATTTAGTTACTGCGTTTGCAGATTTGGATGTGCTACTCCACCTTTCTGGAGTTGCTCTATTTTGGTTTGCTAGAGTTGGATCTCTAGCCTGTTATTTCTCTTCCCCTGCATGTTGCTGGATATGCAGGTTGTTGCTGCCGTTTGCTTGCTAGTGAGAAACTAGCTGATGCGTGGCTATGGTTTAATGGTCTTCACTGTGGGTGGAGGCTCTCTTGTTGCTGCTATATGTAACTGGTTATGCTGCTCTTCTTGAAGCTGGCTGGATATCACTTGGATATTCTGCTTGTTGTTGGGAGTGCAGGTTGTAGGCGTTGTTGCTTGCTTTGCTGCTATGCGCCCTGTTGTGATTGTACTGGATTTTGGGTACCCCGCTGTCGTAGCCTTGCTCTTTATGCTGGCTGCTAGGTTGTAAGCGTTGTTAGCCTGCTTGAATGGTCTTCCCTGTGGGTGGAGGCTCTCCTATTGCTGCTATATGCAGCTGGATATGCTGCTCTTCTTGAAGCTGGCTGGATTTCAATTGGATATTTTGCTTGTTGTTGGAAGTGTAGGTTGTTGGTGTTGTTAGCCTGCTTGGATAATATGCGCCCTGTTGCGTCTTTGTTGGATTTTGGATGCAGGCTTAGCCTTTTTTAAGTATGTTCTTCTGGGTTGCAACAGAAGAGCCTATACTGCTGCATTGTGCAGCTTTGTCAACTTTACGATCCGGTTGTGGGATGATTCTTGCTGCTGGTTTGTTAGGATTGCTGGAGCTGAGGATTGCTCCTGCTACTCCGACTGCTAATCTTATCTGTAAAAGAGAGTCTGTTCCCTTGATCTAATTTTTGGATGATTGTCCTGGGGAGCTTGTTCCCCTACCTCACCTCGTAGTTTGTATTAGTTTTATTATGTAAGTTCTATATTGCTGGCCTCCAGCTTATGTTTTTTGTAATTATTCTATACTCTGCTGGTTTCCAGCTTGTATTGCAAGCTTGCCTAGCTCCTTTTTTGATCTATATACTTCTTACATTTGATCAAAAAAAAAAAAAAGCTACGGAAATATAGTGAAAGAATCTAGAGAGAGATGCTCTCCTCCTCCATGGAGATGATTTCTATATTTCCGTTGGATTAGGTCCCTGATTCTCATTCCTCAAGCTCACTAATTCTGTTCTCTCGCTCCGCTCATTCTTCTTACTCCCTCTCTGCTTTGAAATTTCAAATTTTCAGTTTCCCGCCTGCGCTCCATTTCAAATGGCCAAAAACAAGAGAAAAGCCAAAGCGTTTGCAACACGCGGAAAACGCACACAGCTTCCTTCTGGTCTTGATGATCACAACTCTTATGTTCTTGCTCTACGGGCACCTGACTCTTCTCTGCTGGCCAGTTCATCCACTTCTTCTTCTCTGCATCCCCCTTCGGTCCATACTGAGGGTCCTGCTTCCCTATCACCTATTCCTGAAGACGTCTCTTGCAATCTGGAGATTCCTCTCCCTGACTTGGAGGTCGTCACAGTTGAAGATTGCTCCGATGATGAGCCCTTGGCTGATGCTCTTCTGGCAGATGAACAGTTGGACTTGGACTTCTCTGATGATGATGGTGGTGACATGCCCTCACATGTTCCTTCTCCCTCTGTCTCGGTGCCACCCTCTTCCTCCGCCGCTTGCCTTCCCTTGTCACCCAAAGCTTCTCAGGGTTACCCCTCTTCTTCTATTACTGTTGCAGATGCTACCCCTATCTCCTATTCTGGAACTCCTTCTGGCTTGGCTTCTCCATCCTCTCCAAGGAGTCGCTCTTTTTCACCACCCAGGGTTACACAAGGTTGTCTTCCTCCTGCCATTCCCTATGCAACCCCATCCCCTGTTACTTCTCCTGTAAGTGGTTCTTGGAAAGCTCTTTTTTCCACCAACTCCTCGACTGTTCAATGTACTCGACTTTAAAATTGTACTCTTAATCATCTCACCAAAGCTTGTGCCCTGTCTCCTGAGGATTTCCTACCTCAGTTTGATGTCTGGAACTTGTGTGCCGTTGGTTATATCTCGGGGAAAAACCCAGGCTTCAAGGCTCTAAATGGCATTTGCTCTTCGGTCTGGAAGTGTGACGTCACACTCACTATCCATGATTCAGGTTGGTTGATCTGTAGGTTCAGCCGTGAGGAGGACAAAATCTTTGTGCTTAATGGGGGTCCCTATATGGTTGCTGGGCAGCCTCTTGTTTTGAAAGCAATGCCTTGTTTTTTTTTTATTTTTCTAATGAAAAGATGTCTAAAGTCCCGGTTTGGATTCGCTTTCCAAACCTCCCTCTATGTTGTTGGTCTCCCTCCTGTTTGTCCAAGATCGCTAGTGTTTTGGGCAAACCTATTCAAAGTGATCATGTTACCTCCATGCTCTCACGTATGTCCTATGCTCGTGTGTGTTAGTGGAAATTGATCTTCGAGAGGAACTCCAACATTTTGTTGCGGTGTCTTTACTGTCTGGGCCCTCCTTCAACAAAAGTAGTGTAATGAATCACTACCCAAATTCTATAACTTCTGCAATGTTATTGGCCATACTCGGTCTCTTTGTTCTCAAGCTTTGTCTGCTAATGATACTGAGGTTCTGGTGGAACCTACCTTGCCCATTCACCCTGGGAAGGGGAGTGTTTTTGATCGCCTGGGTCCTCAGCTAGAGGTACAACCTATTCCAGCCCCTTCTGTGGAACCTGCTCATCCAGTCCAACTTAATGCCTTGTCCTCTAGCGACACTTATACAGATTGGATTGCTATGGAACCCAGGCGGAAAGCTAAAAAGCACAACCGTCCCAACCCTAAGGGGAAAGAGGTCATCTCAGATGACATGGAAACCTATGTTGCTCCCTCTAACTGTGCAGGTATGACTGGTCCTCCTAGAGCCAAGGATCCCCCTACTTCCACAGTGGTTACCAGGCCTTCTTCTACTACTAGGCCAACCCCAACCCTGCTCATCAATCCCCATGATGGCCCACCAAATCTGGTGACTGTTACTGATAATAGACGGGCCCCCCCTCCTCATTCAAGGGTTAGTTGATTGTTGGGTCAGTATGGTGGCCTCCCACTGGAGTTGTGGAAGATTGTTGCTCTGTTGCTGCTGGTTTTTATACATATTGTACGGTTTATGATTTCCCTATAGCTTGTTGCTCATCATTGGATCCTTTTCTGTTGTAAATTCCGGGAGCCTGTTCCCTCTGTTTTTCCTCTGTATATGGTTTGTTCATGGGAGCCTGTTCCCTTTTTCTTTCGGTCCTGCAAGCTTGCCTTGCTTATGTATCTGCTGCGGGAAACTGTTTCCCCTCCTTTGTATTGCTGGTCTCCAGCTTCTTTTTTATCTATATACTTCTTACATTTGATCAAAAAAAAAAGAGAAAAAAGAGCTTTCCTTGGGGGCGTTGGCAATGCCCAAAAGCAAGCTATTCTCTCTATGTCGGGCTTCAAAGAAGGCAGCTTTCCTTTCACGTATCTGGGGGTCCCTCTAAGTCCCCATAGGCTGCTAGCCAGCCAATTCTCACCTCTTCTACTGGATTTGAAGTCGTCAGTCCAGGGCTGGATTGGCAAATATCTTACATATGCTGGGCGTTTAGAGCTCCTTCGGTCTGTTTTGTTTGGGAAAGTTCAATTCTGGCTAAATATTTTTCCCTTCCCTGACATTGTACTGAGGAATATTATTAGCATATGCAAGAACTTTTTATGGACTGGAGATGTCAACAGGAATAGCTCAGCTTTAGTTGCCTGGAAGACTATTTGTATGCCTAAAACAGAAGGTGGTTTTGGTTTATTTGATCTCAAAGCTCGCAACCGAAGCTTTATTGGTAAACAGCTCTGGCATATTCACCTTAAAACCGATTCAGTGTGGATTCACTGGATTCATCATTTTTATTTGAGGAGTGGCACAGTTTGGTCTGTTCAAGCACATTCATCTTCTTCTCCATTGTGGAAAGCTATCCTCTCTGTATGGGACCTCATTTCTCAGAGTTGTGGGGACATGGAGGCGAGCATATCCTTGATGCGGCGGTGGTCTTCGGATGTTGGCCCCTTCCTTTGCCATGCATATAAATTTTTTCATCCAGTTGGTTCGGCTGTCTCCTGGCATCGTGTGGTTTGGGAACAGTGGTCCCTACCTAAATACAGTTTCATACTCTGGCTGGCTATTCTGGGCAAACTTCGAACACGAGACCGATTGAGGTTCATCCCTCTTGATCCTGCTTGTGTTTTCTGTAATCATGGCATGGAATCTCATAGTCATTTGTTTTTTGCTTGTGGCTGGACGGGTGGTTTGTGGGCTAAGATCAAATCTTGGTTACGGATTGGCAGGAGAATGTTTACTTTTAACAGTGCAATTCGTGGGTTGTCTGCTCAGCGATGCAATATGAAGTTCAGGATGAGAAGAGTATCCCTGGCTATCACAGTATATCTTCTCTGGGAGGAAAGAAACAGGAGGGTTTTTGAGGGGAAGACTAAGGAAGTTGATGCAATGTTCAGGAGATTCCAAATCCTGTTTTATACGGTGTTCCATTTTCATGAAACAGACCCCTTCAAATTGCATGTTGGCTGATCTCCTCAGATTGGAGGCCTGGTAGTCTCAGCCTTGTGCTTTAGGCACTTTCATGGTTTCGTCTCCTCTTGATAGTAGTTCTTTGCCCATTGTTGTTGTCTCCTGCATGGATTTGTCTCCTCACGTGTTTGCATGGTTAAGCTTTGGCATGCATGGTTTTTACGTGCTGCTGCAAGTTGGTGGGGCCGGGAGTCTTGCTTTGTCTTTCACCTAGTTCTTAATTGCTGGTAATATTATCTTCTGTGGTTGGGTTCTTTGGTACAAACCTCCTTCTATTGGCTGTTAGGTGAACTCCTTGGATGATTGGTTGCAGTCGTAGCCCAATCTTTCCCCTACATCTGTTTGCCCTTTTGTTTTGCATGGTGCAATTTTGGGCATGCATGCATTTTTACGTGCTGGTCTTGCTTATCCTATTAATGGGGTTCTCGGTTTCTCCAAATGACTTGTCGCTTCGTGGTTGCATTACTAGCTGATGGGTTCTCTTTTCAGTGATGCGTTGTCTTCAACATATGGCTCCTAGGCTTTTTGAGTTTAGGGCTCTTTTTCATGTTGATTTGTTTATGACTTTTGCTTTCCTCGGTTATCCTTGGCACTTGTAGTCTTTGGGTTCCTGAAATAACCGATGGTTTGTTTATTTATTTTGTATTTTTTTCTCTGTGCCAGTCGAGAGCCTATTCCCCTGGCTTGTTCTGTACAGGTGTATTGGCTTGCTGGTTTTCCAGTTAGTCTATTTTTTTTATCTATATATTTCTAACATTTGATAAAAAAAGAAAGAGCTCTCAGTAGTAGCTGGAGAGAGAAACTAGAGAGAGATACTCTCTCTCAATTTTGAAAATTTGAATTTTCTCCTCCCGATGGTGAGCTGCAGCTCATGAGAACCCGATTGAAGACTCACTCTTCATGGGTCTCTTTCTCCGTTGGTCTCTAAGTGACCATCGTGAATCCCAACTTTTGTCTCTCTTCTCTTGGCTTAACCTACAAAGGAAGTTTTGGATCTATCCTGATTTTGACTGGACTTCAGTCCTCGCGTCATTTGCTGATGACTTTGATTTTTCTCTTTAGGCATCGTGGCTCCTTAGCTGGTGCTCATGATTTTGATTTATTCAAGAAGGCGCTAGATTGTGCCATCTGGATGGGTGTCCACTGCAAGTAAGTTTTGGAGCTGTCATTGCGTCATTGAAGATCCTGTTTCTCCTTTCTGGACACGACGCCTAGGATCTACTCTGCTAGAATGATTTTGAATTCCATTTCTTGCTAAGCAGAAATAGCAAACACGTGGCAAGTTCCCAAACCCTAATTGGTGGTCTGACTGTAATCATGGTGAAATTGTCTCTCTGCTCAAACTTCAAAGCTAGGGTATTTTATGGATTTTGATGATGCAACCGGGGATTCTTCACTATGGATGGACAGATGGTAGTCTTGATCTGAACTCCTTGTCATGGTAGGTTTCCTCCTCTGTGATGCTTTCTCCGTGGGTTATCAATGCATGCTTGCCCTTGCATAGCGTGGGGTTGTCCACCTCATGATTTTATGATTTTTTTGTTTTTGGTATTGTTATTGCTGGCTTGTTCACAACCTGAGTTGCTAGTTCTGGCTGGATTAGCCTGAATCTCCTTATTGGTAGTGGAAGATTTGTGTTTGCATGTTATTCTGGTTCAACTGTGGGTGAGTTATGGGACTTGTCTGGGTGAAGGTTTCTTTACCAGATGCGACTTGTTTGGTTGGGTGAGGGTCACTCCCTAAATTTTAGACTATATGCCCCCTATCCCATATCATTTATCTTACAAATATGCTGTTGATGATATAAACTCCATTAGTTTGCGTGAGGCTCTATCCCCAATGCTTGAGCTACATTTGTAGTGCTCTCTATTGCAGCTCCGCTAGCAGGGTGTCTTATTTGAAGGGAATGAGGGGATCCTTTCTTCAGCGCACTACTAAGTGGAGACTACTGGATGGCGAATGTTCTAGTATCAAACAACAACATTATATAGGCATGGCTGGACAAAGTTGAGGTGTGGATGGTTCACTACTCTTACTGGTAGGGTGAGGTTCTCTCCCCAATTTATTTGGGTATTCTGTGGTTGCTGCAACTTTGGGTTCACTGGAAGGCCTCTTGAGATTACTGTTAAGGATCTATGTCGCTAGGGCTTTGTCCCTTTTGCTTACACATGAGGCTCATCCTCATAGTGTTTAGTTTGCTCCTTTTGTGGAGTACTGCCACTTTGTTGTCATCAACTTTTCGTTTCTGCCTAGCCCTGCTGGTCTGGCTTGGAACATGGTGGCTTCTGTAAGCTTTAGTCGGGTGGGTGTCCATTGGCTGGCGTCTGGTAGCTATTATCCGAGGATGTGGCTTGTTGCTGTTGTATGGGCCCGGTTTTGGGTTTCTGAATGGAAGTCACAATCCAGCGCCTCTTGCTGGAATGGCTTTGGCTTGAGATCATCCTATGGGTGAAAGCTTATGGCGGCTGCCCTTTACTACCTTTTGCATGCTTGGTAGGAATTCATTAGGGTGAGGTTCTCTCCCCAACAATATGACCCTCTTGCATGTTGTGTTGGACTATGCGGCTGAGCTTGGTCTGACTGGGTGAGGATTCTGCATGGTTATGGTTTGATGGTCTTCACTATAGGTGGAGGTCCTCTTATTACTGCTACATGTAGTTGGATATATTGTTCTTCTTGAAGCTGGCTGGATATCCCTTGGGTATACTGCTTGTTGTTGGGAGAGCAGGTTGCTAGCATTGTTAGCTTGCCTTGCTGATGTTCGCCCTGTTGCGTTTGTGCTGGATTTTGGGTGCAGTTTTGGCCCCCAGTGGAGCAGCATTGCTCTTTGTAGCTGGCTGCTAGATTTTATGCTAGCTTTTACTAGTCTTGTTGCTGCTAAATGCAGGTTGTTTGCTGTGCTTTTTAAAGCTGCAGCTGGGTTTCTTACTTTATTTCAGATGGAGTAAGGTTGCATTTGAGTATGTTCTTCTGGTTTGCAACAGAAAAGCCTGTGTAGCTGCTTTTCTTGCTGCTGGCTTTAGGATTGCTGGAGCTGATGAGTAGCTCTTTGAAAGTTGGAGCCCTGCTTTATCTTTGCTACTCTATCTTTGCTGCTGGAGTAGGGTGTTTGCTTGCATGGGGGTTGTCCATGCTTGCGTTAGTAGGCTCAAGGGAGCATGTTCCCTTTTATGGATTTATTCTTGTATTCCTATGGGGAATTTATTCCCTAATGCCTGCATGGGGGCTGTCCATGCTTTTGTTCTTCTTCTTTTATAGCCTAGGCTAGGGAGTCCATCCCTTCCGCTGCTATATGTAATGTTCTGCTGGTTTCCAGCTTGTATTACAAGTTCACCTTGCTCTTTTTGATCTAATACATTACTTACATTTGATCAAAAAAAAAAAAAAAAGAAAGAGCTCTCAGTAACCATCTAGGTGGTGGCTCAGTGGTAAGAGCTTGGGATCAAGAGGTTTGCTCCCTCTGTGGTCTCAGGTTCGAGCCCTGTGGCTGCTCATATGATGGCCACTGCAGGTTTACATGGTCGTTAACTTCAGGGCTCGTGGGATAAGTCGAGGTGCACGCAAGCTGGCCTGGACACCCACGTTAATCTATATAAAAAAAAAAGAGCTCTCAATTACACATGAGGTTGTGGCCTAGTGGTTGAAGGGACTTGTTCCCTTCCTCCACACCAGGGTTCAAGCCTCACTTGTGTACGCCTGTCACCCCCGCGGTGCCTTACATGCTCACTAGGCTTGCAAGATGTTCAGTGAGCCCGGGGATTAGTTATGGTGCACGCAAGCTGGCTCGGACACCCCGGGTTACCAAACAAAACAAAAAAGGAAAGAGCTCTCAGTTGAAACGGATCATGTTGGCTTGTTGCCATCTACTGGGTTGGATGGTGCTCCACATCTCTTTCGTTTCTTCTGCATGGTTTGCATGCCTCTCTACGTATGCATTTATCTCATCAGTAAATGAGTTTCTCGGTTTGGCTGGTTCCCACTTGGTTCCTTGTTGAAATGGTGGCCCTAATTGCTACAAGTGGCGGCCTTTGGTTGCTTTGGATGTCATATTCACCAACAATTAGTTTGTGGTATCTGGACATTTGGTTTTTCTGGTTGTGGTTGCTACTCTATCTTTGCTGTGGAGTAGGGATTTGTGGTTGATCCTCTGAAGGAAATTAAAATTGTACTGCTGGTCTCTAGCTTGGTTTAATATCTCTAGGGAGCCTGTTCCCTAGTCTCTGGATTCTGTATTTATGTAAATTCTTTGTACTCTGCTAGTTTTTCCAGCTTGTATTGCAAGCTTGCCTTGCTTTTTTTTATCTATATATATTTCTTACATTTGATCAAAAAAAAGAAAAAGAAAGAGCTCTTAGTTAAGTTGCTGGTTAGTCAGAGGTAAGAGAGAGAAGCTCTCGGTTGCAGGAAGTGGAAAAAAGTCATGCCATTTTCTTGTGCAAGGTTTTCTTCTTTTGCCTTCTGCAATTTACCAGGCTCTTTCGTTGATTTAATTATTTCATGGCTAAATCAAAGAAAAAAACATCGACTCTGAGGTTTGCTCAACGCAAGCATGATTTTTTCTCGTTACACCCTCCTTCCTCTTCTGGCTTTCGGACCCAAAGGCAAAGTGTCTCCCCTCGTGGTCAGCACTCCTCTAGTCCTTCTACGTCCTCCTCACCACCCTCTGCCCCTCCACGAACAGTAATTACTCTTGCGGATGTGATGAATTCAAATTGTGAAGCTAGGGTTCGTACCAAGCATAGAAAGAGGGCTACCAGGCATACGCCTCCAACTATGCCTTCATCACCCCCCTCTAAGGCCTGTGCACATCCTCCAACCTCCCTGTCTCTATTAACCCACACCGCGGCCCCTTTGTTGCGACTAGTTCACTGGGCTCACAGCCTGATGCGGGTAACCCGAAGGTTGGCTCTATTCCTTCACCGTCTCTTACTATGCAAGGTCACACCACTACAGGGAAAGTAGGTCCTTCTTCCTCAACTCAACATCACACAGGTAACACTATTCCATCATCCCCTACCCTTGTGTATTTCCCTGATTTCACAGCTACATCATCTTGTCAGTTCCTTGAAACTGACTTGGGTGCTCACAAAGAACTGTGGAGGTCTAGTTTAATTGGGTTTATAGCTGGGAAATTCCCTGGCTATTCGTCCCTATCTCAATTTGTTCATTTTGCATGGAACTGTAATGTTAAGTTATCCATGCATGACTCTGGCTGGCTCATTTTCAATTTTGAATCTGAAGTGGATAGACTGAAGTGCTTAATAGAGGGCCTTACTATGTTCATGGTCGGTTGTTGATATTGAAAATGATGCCTGATTATTTTGATTTCGATACTTCTGATATGATTCGGATGCCTGTTTGGGTTTGCTTTCCTATCTTCCCCTTTAGTGCTAGTCATCATTATGTCTTTCTAAACTGGCCAGTGTGATTGGTAAGCCAGTGCATCCTGATTCACCAACAACCTCCATGTCCCGACTTTCATATGAGTGAGTGTTGATTGAAATCGATTTGCTTGTTGAGCTACCATCATCGATTGATATCACCTTCCCTAATGGTGTTATCAAACCACATGCAGTGATATATGAATCACTGCCCAGGTTCTGCAAGCAGTGCAAAACTTTGGGTCACTCTACCTCTACATGCAATAAAGCCTTCAAACACAAGCGCAAAAAAAG
The DNA here is from genome assembly GCF_005239225.2 of Populus alba. Taxonomy (NCBI): domain Eukaryota; kingdom Viridiplantae; phylum Streptophyta; class Magnoliopsida; order Malpighiales; family Salicaceae; genus Populus; species Populus alba. Next base: position 20,095,862 of record NC_133291.1, read on the forward strand.
TCCTCCCCCACCGTCTCCTGCTCCCTCTGGCTGATACTGAAGTAGTTGAAAAGCAGCCAATTAGACAGGAGATTCGTGGTGAACCAGCAATTGACCCAATGGCTACTGAGGCAGGTGTAGCTGTTGACAAGAATGCAGGTCCTTCTGCTTGTAAGCGGGCAAAGTTGGCGGCAACAGCAGAGTCCCCTGATATTCCTAGTTCACCTTCAGTGGTCCAAGTATCTGGAGCCTACACCACAGATGCTGCAACATTTCCCCCAATGAGGCAATACTTGACGAGAAGCAGGGCTGCTGCCAAATCTACCTTTGGTAGCACTGGGACGTCAAGAAGACAACCTCCCAGTCACTCCTCTGCTGACTCCAGGACACAAGGAAGCACAACCTCTAACCCTTCCTCTTAACTATTATCCTATTGTGGATCATTGGCCAAGGAATATATCCTTGGGCCTTTTTGGGTTTTGCTTGTTAAGTACTTTGTTGTTGCTTTCATAAGCTTGCTCTTTATGTTACTCTCTTGCTGCATTTGAATATATTTGCTAGCTTTTTTATTGCTGGCTTGTTGCCTCTGGTTGGGTTTTTTGCCTACTGCTTTGTTGCCTTTGATAGGCATGTTTCTTAATGGTTTGCTATTGATAGGAAGCCTGTCCTCTTCTGGGTAGCCCCTTTGGGTCTGTTTTTGTTGTTGCTGGCTAGTTGGATGAGTCCAAGCTTGTTCAGGGTGCGGTTGCTCTCTGTTTGGCTAAGTGGGAGCATGTTCCTCTAAGCCTTTTGGTTTTTTTGCCTGCATGGGGGCTGTCCATGCTTGCGTTAGTAGGATCAAGGCAGCCTATTCCCTTTTCTGGATTTATTCTTGTATTCCTATGGGGAATTTATTCCATATTGCCTGCATGGGAGCTGTCTATGCTTTTGTTCTTCTTCCTTTATAGCCTAGGCTAGGGAGTCCATCCCTTTTGCTGTTATATGTAATGTTCTGCTAGTTTCCAGCTTGTATTGCAAGCATGCCTTGCTCTTTTTTTATCTATATAACTTACATTTGATCAAAAAAAAAAAGAGCTCTCAGTTAGTTAAGTGTAAAGAGAGACACTCCTTATTATAGTGAGATAAGGTGACTGTGTGTTGCATAGCGTTCTGGTTCTCTCCTTGAGTACCGTTGCTCTTCTTCACTTCTGTGATTGCTACTGCCCTTTCTATGGCCAAATCAAAGAAGCTCTATATAACTCGACGGTCTTGTGGAAGGGATTTTGAGCTTCAACCATCGGTCTGTGCTCCCTTGCGAACACATAGGGTTCCACTTCGGAGCCTATCACCAGTCCAATCGGACTTGGAGTCCTCGACTCAAGGCCTTCCCCCCAGACCTAAGCTGACTTTTGGAGACTTTGCTTGGATTCCTATTGGAAATAGGGTTTCTATGAACAGTCGTCTCAAATCAAGTTCCTCTTCTTCCTACGCACGCAAAGGGGTTTCTAATGAGGGTTCTCAGGCGGTTCCATTGTCTCATTCTATGGGGTCTAGGGCTTGGCAACGTTATGGGTTGCTTCCTTCTCCTTCTGATCGAACCCCTTGTGGTATTTCCCCTTCGGCCCAAGCTGGACAATTCGCTACAAAGCATGATGTACCAGGTTCCCCTAAATTCCCTAGTCTTGTTCACTTCCCAATCTTTACATCCACATCTTCTTGTCAATTTTTAGCTTCTGACGTATCACTCCCAGATGATTCACTGAAATTCTGTCTCATTGGCTTTGTTGCGGACAAATGCCCTAGATATACTTTATTGTTCAAACCTGGAATTATTATGCTAACCTCATCATGCATGATTCTGGATGGTTGATATTTGAATTTCTCTTGGAATCTGGTATGTTGGATACTCTAAGTGGGGGACCATATTTTGTATTTGGTCGGCCATTAATCTTGCAAGTCATGCCTGATTTTTTTGACTTTACTCCTCCTGACCTGACCCAGATGCCCATCTGGGTGTGCTTTCCAAATCTAACTATTCGGTGCTGGACCCCCCTTTACTTAGCCAAGCTTGCTGCTGGCTTGCTCTCTTGCCCGCGAGGGGGCTGCCTTCGAGCCCTAGCCCCCTGCTTTCTTGCCTACCCCCCGCACGGGAGAGGCTAGGCGTTGCTGGGGCCAGCACGACGTCGCGAGGCTAGGCGCTGCTGGGGCCAGCCCGACGTCGCTGGCTACGGCATGTGAGCTACTGGTTTTCTCGCATTCCGCCAAGAAAACGTTGTGCTTTCCACATGAAATCAATCCAGTAAAATCAACCATATTTTTGTGAGGCTGCCAACTAAATTTGGGGTCATTCGGGCCGGTTCCTATTTTTTCGTATTTCCTTGATTTTTAATGGTAGGAAAATAAAAAAAATACTTCCCGACCACGAAAAATTTTGGGATTATTTCTGGAGGTGGATTGGATTTTTGCCAACCTATGTGTAAAATTTCAGCTCAAAATACCAAGAAATGAATTTTTTTTAGGGGGGTGCCCCCTGACTGGCCATGGGGCGCGCTGGCTGGCGCCCATAGGCCTGCCGCAGGGGATTTGCGAGTTGCTGCTACACTCAGACTAACGTGGGGGGCCTCATGGCCCGAAGTAACGCTGCCATCGATGACCCATTTTTCGGCCGCCGACGACCCGATCCGGCCACCGTCCCCGGGACCCACTCCAAGCCGTCCGCCTCAGGTGTGCACCGGTTGCCTCGTCCCTTCTACCGGCGATGCGCTCCTGGCCTTAACTGGCCGGGTCGTGCCTCCGGTGCTGTTACTTTGAAGAAATTAGAGTGCTCAAAGCAAGCCTACGCTCTGGATACATTAGCATGGGATAACATCATAGGATTTCGATCCTATTGTGTTGGCTTTCGGGATCGGAGTAATGATTAACAAGGACAGTCGGGGGCATTCGTATTTCATAGTCAAAGGTGAAATTCTTGGATTTATGAAAGACGAACAACTGCGAAAGCATTTGCCAAGGATGTTTTCATTAATCAAGAACGAAAGTTGGGGGCTCGAAGACGATCAGATACCGTCCTAGTCTCAACCATAAACGATGCCGACCAGGGATTGGCGGATGTTGCTTCTAGGACTCTGCCAGCACCTTATGAGAAATCAAAAGTTTTTGGTTCTAGGGGAGTATGGTCGCAAGGCTGAAACTTAAAGGAATTGACGGAAGGGCACCACCAGGAGTGGAGCCTGCGGCTTAATTTGACTCAACACAGGGAAACTTACTAGGTCCAGACATAGTAAGGATTGACAGACTGAGAGCTTTCTTTCTTTATTATTTTTTTTTATCAAATGTAAGAATTATATAGATAAAAAAGAAGCTGGAGACCAGCAATACAAGGAAAAGGGAACAAAGTCCCTTGTCTAAAACATAAGCAAGATAATCTTGCTGGACAGAAGGCAAAGGGAACAGACTCCCTTGTACAAACCATAAGTAAGACAAGCTTGCTAAATAGAAACTAAGGGAACAGACTCCCTGGAACGACCTAGAATCAAAGGGAACAGGCTCCCTTGAATAGGCATCAAAGCAACCGAGCTCTTTTTATTTATATATATATAGACACACACAGGAAAGAGGGAACAAAGGGAGGACAAACTCCCAAAACTAAGTGAAATTAAGTAACCAAGAACGGGACAGGAAAGTGGGAACAAGGGGAGGACAAACTCCCAAAACTAAGAGAAATTAAATTACCAAGAACGGGAACATGCTCCCTAATAAAGGGACTCTTCTCATCCGAAACACCATGTTGGACCTCCTGGAGTGTAACCCATGAAGTGCACGATTTAGGGAAGGCTCCAGCCAATCAAAAGACATGCAGCCATGCAGATTTCTAGCTTCAGCACGCCAAGGAAACTACCAGCCAAGAGTAGCAGCAAACATTGACTCCATGCAGAGACGTGGACACATCCATGCAGAGATAGAAGCAATCCCAGCATAAAGGAAATAGCCAATTAGAAGCGCTCCCTCCCATCCATAATAAATGCTCAGTTTCATTCTACGTAAAATTCCTGCATGCACATTGAGAAGGGAAGAGAAACAGCATTTCTGTAAACCCATTATCTCCATAGTCGTTAGGCTGCAAGCCACCACAGAACCACTAGAAACAGCCCCAGCCAAAAATACCATCATAGTGACTAGTTGAAAGAACCAACCAAATGCAGCCACCACAACAATTGTCATCTCATCTTCACGAGGAATCACCAGGCACCGTTGATTGCCAGACTGAGAGCTCTTTTTTTTTTTTTAATCAAATATAAGAAATATATAGATCAAAAAAGGAGCAAGGCAAGCTTGTAATACAAGCTGGAAACCAGCAGAGTACATAACAATTACAGAGAACATAAGCTGGAGGCCAGCAATACAGAACTTACATAATAGAACTAATACAAAAGAGGTGAGGCAGGGGAACAGACTCCCCAGGACAATCACCCGTAAATCAGATCAAGGGAACAGACTCCCTTTTACATATAAGATTAATAGACGGAGTAGCAGGACCAATCCACAGCTCCAGCAATCCAAACAAACCAGCAGCAAGAATCATCCCGCAACCGGATCATAAAGTTTACAAAGCTGCTTAGAGCAGCAGTACAGGCTCTTCTATTGCAACCAGAAGAACATACTAAAAAAGGCTAGCATAAAGCCTAACAACTAGCAGGCTGCTATAGCAAGCCTGCATCCAAAATCCAGCACAGGTGCAACAGGGCGCATATCATCCAATCAGGCAAACACCGCCTACAACCTGCACTTCCAACAACAAGCAGTATATCCAAAATATCCAGCCAGCATCAAGAAGAGCAGCAAATCCAGCTGCATATAGCAGCAACAGGAGAGCCTCCACCCGCAGTGAAGACCATTCAAGCAGGCTAACAACGCCTACAACCTAGCAGCCAGCTATAAAGAGCAAGGCTACGACAGCAAGGTACCCAAAATCCAGTACAGACGCAACAGGCCGCATAGCAGCATCACGCCTACAACCTGCACTTCCAACAACAAGCAGAATATCCAAGTGATATCCAGCCAGCTTCAAGAAGAACAACATATCCAGCTACATACAGCAGCATCAAGAGAGCCTCCACCCACAGTGAAGACCATTTTCATCAAAGCTGCGTATAGCAGCAACACATAGTTCTCCTGGGTGGTCACTGCTACAAACTAATAACTTCAAGGTCAAAGCCCACCAGATCAGAGAGGAGCACATCATCACCAAGGAGGCCAAACCAACCAGCCAGAATATTATGCGGGCTGGAGCATAATCAAAAGAGACACAAAGCAGAAGCTTGACAAAAGTGAGTTGATCAATATCCCCGGGCATCTTAGAATCAAGCTACCTGACCAACGCATTCAAAATTACCAAAATATTAGTAGCAAACCAAACACATTGACCAAACAGGGGATATGCATATGTAATAAGCACCAGGTAGATAACCCCATACTAGAACCGGGCAATCATATCTTTATTATATCAGATGGAGAGCATTACATAGAGGGTAAATAGAAGAGATCCTACCATAGCCAGAAGTATTGTGAAGGAGACGGAGAGTAGCAACCCTGATTCCAGAGATCAATGAAGAAGGAACCACAAAAGGTTCCACCATCTGGATCTGAGACTTTAGATTAGACTATTCCGGTTCCAATTGAGAGATTCAGAATCTTCCCGCCACGAACGACTAGGGCCAGATGTGAGAGCTCAAAAATTGGGGAACAGCCAGAACGCTAATTAGGGTTTGGTTAAACTCACCGTTTGATCACCGATGATGCTCAGCTAGGAAGAGCATCCCATAACACCCCTATGAAATAGGTCTTCACCATTATCGGCCAAAGCCACGGTCCTGAGAGGGGGAACCATAATCTTCAATAGACGGGATACACGCCATTCATGGACATCTAGGAGGCTCAATCGAGCGTCAATATGTGGGCATTAGTAAATCAAGATGTCCAAAAAGGGACCCAAAGTCATCAGCAGATGATGTGAAGACAAGGCTCAGACCGTGACAGGAGAGCAGACTAGAGGAGACTCTCCTTTGGGGAGAGTGTCTCTCTCTAGTCTCTCTCCTGACAGAGAGCTCTTTGACCGAGAGCTCTTTCTTTTTTTTTTTTTATAAAATATAAGAAGTATATTAAAATAAAAAAGAAGCTGGAGACCAGCAATACAAGAACAAGGGAAAGAATCCCTTGACTGGATCAAAAGCAAGACAAGCATGCTAAATAGAGAACAAAGGGAACAGACTCCCTTGAACTAACCAATTAAAGAGAGCAGGCTCCCTTTAACAAACAACAAGCCATAAGGCAAACTAACTAGAATAATAATAATAAGAACATTATCTAGAGAATTGAATCTGTAGATCAACCATCCAGAATCATGAATGGTAAGTGAGGCTTCACACTTCCAAACCGATGAGCTAATTCCATTAAGAGCCTTGAAACCGGGGCTTTTTCCAGCAACATAACCAATTGCACACAAATTCCAGACATCAAACTGAGGTTGAAAATCCTCAGGAGATAGGGCACAAGACTTGGTAAGATGATTGAGGAAGAAATTTTGTAGCCTTGTACTTGGAGCAATCAGGGTATTGGTGGAAAAAAGAGCTTTCCAAGCACCACTACCAGGAGTAGAGGCAAGAGGTGCACCTGCAGCAGTGGTGGTAAAAGGACGATCACCTGCTGGGACTTCAGATGACAATGGTGGAGGACCTCCTGAGGAACAGGGTGGAACACTGCTAGAAGGAGGAACAGGGGAGGACATGTCTTCACCGTCATCCTCTGAAAAAGAGAAATCCAAATGTTCTTCATCCAAGAGAGCAGCAACCAAAGGGTCATCGTCAGAGCAATCTTCTACTATAACAGCCTCCAACGGGTTGGGGATAGCCTCTAGATGGCATGGAACCTCCTCAGGAATAGGCACTGTAGCAGCAAGACCCTCCTCACAGACCGAGGATGGAGCCACAAGGGACAGAACAGGAGAGGATGCACTAGTCAGAAGAATAGGTTCAGGTGCACAAAGAGCAAGGACATAAGAGCTATCATGGTCATGATCAACAGAACCAGAAGGGTGCAGGATGCGCTTTCCACGTGTTGTAGAAGCTTTACCCTTCCTCTTGTTCTTGGCCATTTGAAAAGTGACTTGGGCGGGAAAACAAGAATTTGAGAAATTCAAAATCTGAGAAGGGGGGAACAAAGAAAGAGGAGCGGTGCAGGAAATCAAGACTACAGAGCTTGAAGAAAGACAATCTTAGACCTCACCAACGGGAATAATGGAATCATCTTCATGGAGGAGGAGAGCATCTCTCTTTAGATTCTCTCTCTAACCCGACTTGATTGATTGAGAGCTCTTTCTTGACTAAGAGCTCTTTTTTTTTGATCAAATGTAAGAAATATATAGATCAAAAATGTTTGCAAGACAAGCTTGCGGTATAGGCTGGAAACCAGCAATACAAATGGATATATATCCAGGCAAAGGGAACAGACTCCCTTGAACAAACTAGAGCAAGAAAAGCTTGCAGTACAAAAAGTGAGCAAAGGGACTGACTCCCTCGAATGATAGCCAAAGGGAACAGACTCCCTTGAATACAAGAAAATAAACATAAACATGAACATCCCTCATGCAGGGAAGAAACTTTAAAGAAAAAGCAGTAAGCCGAGATGAAGATCATCTGCAGCTATAAGAACCAAAGAGAATGAAACTCTAGGCAGGAGAGGCCGGGACAAGAACAGACAAGTTGAAGCCAAGTGCAGCCAATTTGATGAGTACAAGAGGAAGCCGTGCAAGCCATGCAGGAATCCTCACACAGGAATAATGGCGCCAGACAATTAGATGCGAGCCACCAGACTGAAGAAAGAGGCAGCAATCCAGAACTCTGGAGCTATAGCGCACCATCGGAAGAGAAAAATTCAAAATTTCAAAATTAAGAGTGAGCATCTCTCTCCTACTACAGCTGACTAGGAGCTTTTTATCTTCTAGCTCTTTTTTCTTCTTCTTTTTTTGGATCAAATGTAAGAAGTATATAAATCAAAAAGAAGTTAGAGACCAGCAATACAAAGAAAGGGAAATATTATCCCACAATAGAATCAAGGAAAGCTTGCATAATCAAAGAAACAAGGGAACAGGCTCCCTTGAACAAGCAACAAACAAACAAGCATACAATGAACATCGTCTAGGGGACTCAGAATCAGCATCTAGAGCATCTTCCAACCGCGGCAGCATCAGAAGAAAAGCTAGCCAAAACAGACGGAAAAGCCGTCCATCAACCTTCCCCTGTATGTGGGGATACACGAGGAGGAGAGGTCCTTCTATTATCATTTAAAGTCAGCAGCTTGTGATGTTTCCTATTTCATGGGTCAATAGGAGAGTTTGCATCCAGCGTGGGGTTTGTCCGACAAGAAGAAGGTCTTGTAATCGCAGTGTCAAGAGCTGAGTCTATCACACTTGGAGAACCAACTGTATCAGCACAAATAGAGGAAGTGGCTTCCATGTCAGCTGTAATGGCCTCCTTCCCTTTAGGGGATTTACGCTTGTGCTTGTTAGCTTTTTTCCTATGTTCCACAGTAATCCAACCTGCAGAAGCATCACAAAGAACTAAAGCATTAGCTGAAACTGGTTCCGTGGGATCCACAGAAGGAGTGGGAACCGCTGGAGAGGGAGCATGTAATATCTGGGGACCCAGACAACCAAGAACACTCTCCTTTCCTACTTGCATAGCCGGGGCTGGTTCCATCATGACCTCAGCAGCACAAGCGGCAACTTTGGAGCAGAGAATACGAGGATGACCAAGAACATTGCAATAGTTACAGAACTTGGGCAAAGCTTCATAAACAACTTTTTGTTGAAGGATGGGACCAGACGGCAGAGACACGGCAACAAAATGTTGAAGATCCTCTCTAAGGTCTATCTCAACCAAAACACGGGTATATGACATACATCACTTTGTATAGGTTTTCCCAAGACACTAGCTATCTTAGACAAGCATGTGGGAGACCAACAACAGAGAGGGAGGTTTGGAAATCTGATCCAAACCAGGACTCTTGACATCTCTTCACTGGAGAAATCAAAGAATTGGGGCATGGATTTCAAAATGAGAGGCCGTTCATAAACCATTTAGGGACCTCCACAGAGAACAAAGTTTTTGTTCTCCTCGCTGCTGAATCTATAGATCAACCACCTAGAATCGTGAATAGTAAGTGAGGCTTCACACTTCCAAACTGAAGAGCTAATTCCATTGAGAGCCTTGAAACCCGGGCTTTTACCAGCAACATAACCGATTGCACACAGGTGCCAAACATTAAACTGAGATTGAAAATCCTCAGAGCTATGGCACAAGATTTGGTAAGATGATTGAGGGAGAAGTTTTGTAACCTTATGCATGAAGCAAGCGGGGTACTGGTGGAAAAAAGAGCTTTCTAAGCGCCACTACCAGGAGTAGAGGTAGGAGTTGTCCCAGCAGCAGTGGTGGTAGAAGGACAACTACCTTCTGCAACTTTAGTTGTCGGAGGTGAAGAATCTCCTGAGGAAACACAACCGGACGGAGAGGGTGCAGGTGAGGAGTCATCACCATCAACATCTGAGAAGGAGAAGTCCAACTGTTCCTCATCCAGGAGAGCAGCAACCAAAGGATCATCATCTGAGCAATCTTCTACTGTAACAGCCTCCAAGGGGTTAGAGATAGCCGCCAGATGGCATGGCACCTCCTCGGGAATAAGCGCTAGAGTGGTAAGGCCTTCATCACAGACCGTAGGAGGAGGCACAGGAGAAAAAGCAGGGGTTGATGAACTGGCGAGAGGAGCAGATTCAGGCGCACATAGAGCAAGAACATAAGAGCTGTCATGGTCATGATCTGCTGAAAAGTGCAGAGTGCCTTTTCCACGTGTTGAAGAAGCTTTGACCTTCCTCTTGCTTTTGGCCATTTGAAATGAGACTTGGGCGGGAAACAAGAATTTGGAAATTTCAAAAATCTGAGAAGGGGGGAAACAAGGAAGGAGGATCGGAGCAAGAAATCAAGACGAAAGAACTTGAAGAAAGCCAATCTTAGACCTCATCATCCGGAATATTGGAATCATCTCCATGAAGGAGGAGAGCATCTCTCTCTAGATTCTCTCTCTATCCCGCTGACTGAGAGCTCTGATTGAGAGCTCTTTAGCTTCTAACTCTTTCTTTTCTTTTTTTTTTGATCAAAGGTAAGAAGTTTATAGATCAAAAATGTTTGCAAGACAAGCTTGCGGTACAAGCTGGAAACCAGTAGAACAGTACATAGATCATAGGGAGCTTTTAACTCTTTCTTTTTTTGATTAAATGTTAGAATATTATAGATCAAAAAGATAGACCAGCCAGAAACAGCAAGCCTATAGAACAGATATACAAATTTACAAACTAGCGGGAATAGCCTCCCAGCTAGCCCAAAAGAAATACAACAAAAGAAAAAAACCCATCGGTTATTACAGGAACCCAAACAGTGCAGGAGCCAAGAATAACCGAACCAACAGCAGAACAGGCTCTAGCCAATTACAATGAAAACAAAATGAAGAGCGCTTAAGGCAAAAGCTAGATTCCACATGAACACCATCTGCATGGGACATGCAGCCAACGCAGCAGAGAAGCCAAAATTAACAAGGATACAAGGGCGCCACATGAGTGTAGTGGAGGGCCCGGTAATAAATGAATCACAAAGAAAGCATGCAAAAAACATAGCTTTCACATTGCAGCCCAAGAAGCCATGCAGAACAACGCAGCGAACAGGAGAGCCATACACACAACGAAGAGAGCAACCTATGATGCCAGGCGATCACCTGACATCCAATTGGAAGTGGTCCTTTTCATGAAAATGAAACACAGTATAAAACAAAATTTGGAATCTCTTGAACATGGCTTCAACTTCTCTGGATTTTGCATCAAAGACCCGTTTGTTTCTTTCTTCCCAGATAAGATACACAGTGATACCCAATGAAACTCTACGCATCCGAGACACTAGATTGGACCTCTTGGAGAATAACCCACGAAATGCACTGTTGATGGACAACATCCTCCTGCCAATTCGAAGCCAATCTTTTATCCTACCCCACAACCTGCCCATCCAGTTACAAGCAAAAAAAAAATGAGCATGGGTCTCAGCTTCACACCGACAAAAGGCACAAGAGGGGTCAGACGGGATGAACCACAACCTGTCTCGAGTTTTAAGTTTACCCATGGCCGCCAGCCATAATATAAAGCTGTATTTTGGAAGGGACCATTGCTCCCAGACAACACGACCCCATGGGACTGTTGAACCAACCGGCCTGAAGAAATCATAGGCATGTGCAAGAAAAGGACCTGCAGAATTAGACCAGTTTCTCATCAAGGAGACACGCTCCACCTCTGAGCCCCCACAATGTTGAGAGATAACATCCTGAACAGTGATGATGGCTTTCCACAAAGGGGAAGAAGAGTGATGCGCCTGGACAGACCAGATGGAGCCACTACTCAAATAAAAATGGTGTATCCAACGAATCCAAACCAAGTCCGTTTTAAGATAAATATGCCACAGCTGCTTACTGAGAAAACTTCGGTTGCGGGCATAGAGATCAAACAATCCCAGACCACCCTCATTTTTAGGAAAGCATACAGTCTTCCAGGCAACAATGGCTGAGGATCCACGACAGGCATCGCCAGTCCAGAGGAAATTTCTGCAAATGCTAATTATTTGCTTCAGCACAATAGCAGGGACAGGGAATATATTCAACCAGAACTGGACTTTCCCAAATAAAACCGATCGGAGGAGCTCCAAATGCCCTGTATATGTAAGATATCTACCCATCCAGCCTTGGGTTGACGATTTCAGGTCCTGCAGAAGCGGGGTGAATTGGCTAGCAAGCAACCTATGCGGGCTAAGTGGGACTCCGAGGTAGGTAAAAGGAAACTGCCCTTCTCTGAATCCGGTGGTTGAGAGAATAACATGCTTTTGCATAGAGCCAACGCCCCCAAAGAAAATGAACGATTTTTTAGGGTTAATGTGCAAACCCGAGGTCTGGCCAAAGAGAGTAATTTGCTGGAGAATACAAGAGACTGATGAGAGGTCCCCACGAGAAAGAAGAAGGACATCGTCTGCAAAGGCAAGGTGTGTGATACCCTGAACTGCACATTTGGGATGGTATTGGAAACCATCCTGCTGAGAAGCTAGAGAGAGCATCCTTGAAAAATATTTCATACAACATATGAAAATATACGGAGACAAGGGGTCTCCTTGACGAACTCCACTGTGACCCAAAAAGAAGCCATGAATATCTCCATTTACAGCTACTGAATAAGATGCAGAGGAAATACACTGCATTACAAGCAAAACAAAGTGAGCAGGGAAGCCAAGGTGACAGAGAAGACTTTCCAAGAAATCCCATTGCACAGAATCGAAAGCCTTCTTGAAATCCACTTTCAGCAAGCAACGGGGAGAAGAGTGTTTCCTACAATATTGGCGGAGAAGTTCCTGAACCATATTTATATTGTCGCTCATATATCTCCCACCTAAGAAAGCATTTTGCATGGGGCTGACGATTTCTAGAAGAGCTTGAGCAAGCCGGCCAGCTAGGATCTTGGACAACACTTTGTAAATTACATTACAACAGGAGATAGGTCTGTAATCTGAGGGGGAGGATACATTCTCAGATTTGGGAACCAAGGCAATGATGGAGTGGCTAACCTGTTTGAGCAGTCATCCAGAATGGAAGAAGTCCTGAATGGTAGCACAAAAGTCCCCACCAACTATAGACCAAGCTTGCTTGAAGAAGGAGGAATACCCGTTAGGGCTTGAGGCTTTTTCATTAGCAATACTGAAGACAGCTTGACGAATATCATCCTGAGAAACCGAGGATAAGAGAGAACCCTGGGAGTGAGATGGGAGGCACGGCCCACACTGAATTATATCACTGTCAAGGGGGATGGTAGACTTCAAAGTACCCAGCAGTTGTTGATAATAAGCCATAAATTCATCCCCCACTTCCTTAAGAGAGTTAGTTATCCGACCATTGCTGCATATGATGGCAGGAATGAAGTTCCTCAGGTGATTCTGCCCTATGAGAGCATGGAAAAACTTAGACCCTTTGTCACTGTCCTTAAGAAACTTGCATTTTATTTTTTGGCTGAAGAACTGGTTCTCTGCAAACTTCAGAGAAGAAAGTTTAGAGCGAAGAAACTTGTCCTGCTCAAACAATAACGGGTTATCCCTGTCTTGCTGGAATGCAGATTGGAGCTGATCCAGCTGGGACTCAAGCCGAGAAACCCTCTCAGAAATATGGCTAAAATGAAGCCGATTAAGCTCTTTCAAAGGACCCTTTAGGAGCTTGAGCTTGCAGCAAAGAATATACATTGGGTGCCATACACCGGTGAATACCAACAAGAAGAAACCACTCCCAAAAACTGATCATGAGCAGCCCACATATTAAAAAATTTGAAATTATGCCTACCCTACACATATGGATCCAGCCTCACTACAGCAGGGGAATGGTCTGTAAATGCACCTGGAGTTTCAAAGTGCACATGTGTAGAACGATGCAAAGAGGACCATAAGGGATTAATTAGAACCCTATCAAGCTTACTCCAAACAATACCATTTGTCCAAGTGTAGTGGCAGCCAGTATAGTTAGCATCCCAAAGGCCAATATCAAAACAACAGTCACTAAAATCAGAAACTTCATAAGAGGAGATAGCCTCACCATTGTGTTTGTCTGAAGAGGAAAGTAAAGAGTTGAAATCTCCAAGAACCAGCCAGGGATGATTGGAATTCCAGCTCCTTAAATCCTCCCAAAGAGGACGCCTTGCAGTGATGGTGTTAAAGCCATATACAAAAGCGTTATAGCTAAACTGGGAGATTAAGCAAGTGATTGAAATATGAATAGCTTGCACAGAGGAGGCAAGCAAAGCAACATGAACTGTATCCGGATTCCAAAAGACAACAATTCTAGCCATGTGGGCTATATCTGCATTGGAAAGATACTGCCAATGCTTCAGCCTAAGTTTATGCATGGAAGCAACCCTGGCCGGGAGCATTTTGGTTTCAAGTAACCCACAAACATCAATCTTGTTCTTCTTCATGAGGCTAACAACCTCATGCTGCTTCAGGGGATTGTTCAGTCCCCTGATATTCCAACTATAAATTTTCATGGATTTGCAGGGGAAGGGAATACCCTTCCGCTACGACTATGCTGCTTTTGATTACGAGTCCTGACCCCACACTGATCAACTTCACCAATTAAAGGAACTTTCACAGAATTCCCAACCCCAATAGTATTCCCAGCAGTAGTTGCCAATGGCAAGGAGTTGTGAGCCTCCCCTTGACAAGAATGAACTATCAATGGAGCAGTGGGAGTATGGGGAGGATCCTGAACATTTCCAACACAAGAATTTGCAATCAATGAATCTAGTCGAGGAGGGTGCTGAACTGTACCTATGCAAACAGGAGGAGTGGGGGGAGTTGGGGAGTTAGTATCTAGCACCGGATCAGAACCAACAATAGCCTTCCCCTTGTGCTGCTTGCTAGATTTGCGAGAGTCCATAGTAACCCAACCAGCAGAATTTTCAAGAGCAGCTTCTGGCGTAGCAGTTTCCTCAGAAGCCTGTTGAATATTATTGGCTTGGGACTGGTCATGCACTGTTGGAGGCTGTGGTGGAGGCTGGGGGCCCAATCTGCCAAAAACATTCCCCCTATCAGCACCATCTTGAGTCTGAGGTTGGGGACAAGGAACCTTGTTGGTAGAGGCCGCAGTCTTTGAACAGAGAATGCGAGTGTGGGCAAGAACATGGCAAAAGTTGCAGTACTTAGGCAGAGTCTCGTAGACCACTTTTTGATGCAATGTAAGACCATCTGGTAGAGTTATCTCCACTGAGTGACGAAGCTCCTCAAGCAGGTCAATTTCCACCAACACTCTAGCATAAGACATTCGGGAGAGGTTTGAGGTAAGCTGGTCACACTGAATCGGCTTACCAATAACGCTGGCTATCTTTGAGAGACAAATTGGGGACCAGCAACACAGTGGAAGACATGGAAATTTTACCCAGATTGGCACCCGCGACATCTCTTCACAGGAGAAATCAAATAACTTTGTCATAGGCCTGAGAACAAGGGGTCGACCATACATAAGATAGGGACCTCCCCGAAGTACAGCAAGCTTCTCCTCCTCAGACTTAAAGCGATAAATCAACCAGCCCGTCTCATGGATGGTGAGGGTGGCCTCAGTTTTCCAAACAGTAGAAATAATACTATTGAGAGCTTTAAAACCAGGATTCTTGCCAAAAATATAACCCACAGCACAAAAATTCCAAACTTCAAATTCAGACTGGATATCCTCATGGGATATAGCACACGTTTTAGATAAGTGATTAAGTGAATAATTTTGAAGCTTGGTGCAAGAAGTAGTAGATCTATTGGAAAAGAGAATGTCTCGCCATTTGCTAGTACTAGGGCCAGGAATAGGGTTACCTGCACCAGAGGGGGGAGCAGGCTCTTGTCTGCCGGTGGTTGGAGCTGGAGGCATCTCACGTTGTTGCAACGAAAAGGAGTGAACTTTATCTGTAGGGATCAACGGGGAAGACAAGATCGGAGCAGGGAGTATATCAGGGCCTTGAGGGGAGTCACAATCTTCGTCAGAAAAGTTTAAGTCCAGCTGATCCTCACCAAGGATCTCATCATCAGAACCAACAGAGCAGTCTTCCACCAGAACCACATCCACATACCTAGAACCAGAAGCAACCGCCATCGCTGAGGAAGGATGAGGGAGACCCACATATCGAGGTGAAGATGGTGGTAAGGGAGGAGGAGCTGGGTATGGGGCACAAGCAACTTCATCGGGACCAACATCAGAGCCAGCCGTGGGGGCTAGAACCCCTGAACTATCCCTATCGTGGTCATTAACCTTGGGGCTAACAATGTTTACAGGTGAGGCGTCTTGTCTACGAGCTACAGTGGAAGTAGCCTTTCTCTTGTTCTTAGCCATTTGGAAAGCAAGAACAGGCGGGAAAAGTTAAAAGAGGGGGGGAAAACAAAATGAGGTGGAATCAGTGTAGGGAAAGCATCGAGACGGAGAAGATTTGAGAAGCCAGACAAGAAAAAATCAAAGAAGGAAAGATCAAACAGCGAGTAGCACCAGCAGACAAGAGGGAATCCGCTCCTTAGAGGAGGAGAGCGTTTCTCTCTAGATTCTCTCTCTCTCAACTGACTGACTGAGAGCTCTTTCTTGCTTCTAGCTTTTTCTTTTCTTTTCTTTTTATCAAATGTAAGAATTGTATAGATCAAAAAGAAGCTGGAGACCAGCAATACAAGGAAAAGGGAATAAAATCCCTTGACTAAAACAAAAGCAAGATAATCTTGCTGGACAGAAGGCAAAGGGAACAGACTCCCTTGAACAAACCATAAGCAAGACAAGCTTGCTGAATAGAAACTAAGGGAACAGCCTCCCTAGAACGACCTAGAATCAAAGGGAACAAGCTCCCTTGAATAAGCATCAAAGCAGCACAATGTTGCTAAAAAATTTTTTTTTTTTTTTTTACAAATAATTATCCAATCGACAGCCTTTTCCATATCTCAATGACCTTCTGCACACGAATTGGAAAAGTGCTCACCCATGATGGAGCACGAAAAAGCAGAAAGCAACTGATTATCCATTTCCATCATCACACAACAAGCCGAGACAAGACAAAGAACCAGCCAATCAGGAGACATGCAAAACCATGCAGAGATTCCAGCAGCCCCCGACTAAGAGCACATCTTGCAAACAAAACTAAAGAGGACCGGCCAAAGCCACCACCTCCACCAGTAGCACAACAGGGAAGACCCCTCCAGGCAAGACAACAAAACTCATAGCTAAGAGTAGAAATAATTGAAGCCGTGCAGCTCCGCAAGCCATCTCCCACCAGAGATCAAAATAATTGAAGCCTAACACAGCCAAGACAGCCCAATAGAAGCTCTTTTTTTTTTTTTGATCAAATGTAAGAAGTATATAGATCAAAAATGTTTTGCAAGACAAGCTTGCGATACAGGCTGGAAACCAGCAGAACAGTAGAAATATCACCCATAGCGAGTACTGGGAACATGCTCCCTAGCACCAGCCAATACAAGAACTGTTATACAGAAACATGGACAGCCCCCATGCGGGCATAAAGGGACAGACTCCCGTGAACAACCATCAGGAAGGAGTAGCAACCTCCCATATGATCAACCAGTTATGTTCATCACACATAGTAAACCGAAGCAGCAATTCCTCAAAGAGCAGACCCTTTACTCAGCGCTGCAGTAGGACCATATCTTTGGGGAGAGAACCTCACCCTCACCCTAATGAATTCCTACCTAGCGGGTAGAGGGCAGCAGAAGGAAATCACCAGCAGCTTCCACCCGTATGATGACCGCTGACGAAAACAATCCAGCAGGAGGAGAGACAAGCAAACCCACCTTATCCACCCACCAACTAACCGCTACCCTTGCAGGTAAAGCATAGCTGCATGAAGTAGCACCCGACCAGCCCCTAGGGCCGTAAAATCCAACTGCATGAAGCAGTAACAAGAGAGCCTCCATCCACAATGAAGACCATCAACCATAACCATGCAGAATCCTCACCCGGTCAGACCAAGCTCAGTCGTATAGTAACTTCAAAAATGCAATCCAAGCTGCATATAGCAGCAACACAAGTGAACCAAAGCGGCAATCCAACAGAAAGCAGACCCTTTGCTCAGCACTGCAATAAGACCATATCTTTGGGGAGAGAACCTCACCCTTACCCTAATGAATTCCTACCAAGCAGGCAGAGGGCAGCAGAAGGAAGCCACTATCAGCTATCACTCATGTGAGGACCGCCAGCCCAAACGTTCCAGCAAGAAGTACTGGAATATAACACCAAATCAGCAAGCCACACCACTAGGAGGTAAGCTTAGACAAGCATCAGCTACGCCAAGAGGAGCAACCAATTACAGCCAGCACAAGAGATAAACCGAAGCAGCAAACCAGCAAAAAGCAGACCCTTTGCTCAACACTGCAATAGGACCATATCTTTGGGGAGAGAACCTCACCCTCACCCTAATGAATTCCTACCAAGCAGGCAGAGGGCAGCAGAAGGAAGCCACCAGCAGCTACAATCCTTATGATGACCGCCAGTCCAAACAGTTCAACAAGGAGTGCTGGAGTGAGACCCCTGGAACAAGAGGAAGAGCAAACCAGGTAGGACGTCACGCAAGACATGTGATTCCAGCAGTCAAACCGCAACCATAACCCAAGCAATAGCAGGAAAACCAAGTTTCCGACCAGCATTAGGGAGGGTGACAAGCTGCTAACATTGTAATAGAAAAAACCGATATAGCACAAAACTGGAGCAAGCAAACAACATACAGATATCGCAATACCCACTGCTGTACACAAAATCTAGCAAGACGATCATCAACCAGAGACCAGTCCACCGGTCAATCAGTAGGGACAGTAGGATGAAGAAACCTAGCATAGGCTTACCAACAATCCAAACATAATGCTCACCCTACGGAAGAGACAAGCTCCATTATCCCTGGAGATCAATCATCTTGGAAATACCAACACCCTTTAGAAAACGCCATGTTAAGAGGCATGGCAACCTAAAGTTATCAACAACTCTAGCAACCCATTCCACAGCAGGAAACCAGAGGCAGAATAGAATAAAGACAATAATAACAACCGAAAGAAGAGGGCAGAACCCTCTAGCAAACTAGCAAAATTGTTACTTACACCCATAGGCGTCAACAGCTGAAGTAACCTAACAAGGAAGGACCCCAGCAGCGGTAGCCAGGAGAATCTATCCGCAAGCACCAAATGGCAGATTTGTATCATTTTGGTGAGCAAATCTTCCTCCAGATCCCTCGCCAAGAAGAGGATCTTGTTCACAAAGTCAGAACCCATAATCCCGTCCCTAGAGCAGGTCCCACCAGCTAGGGTTCCAGGGGTTGGCGATGTTGCAAGATTTGGGAAAACAGTCTCTGCCCTAGATCCAGCACAGTCATACGCCAAAAGACCCATCAGCAAGTAATCGAGGGCTGGGTATTTGTGATTTGGAGGGGATAAGCCAAAAGGAGGTTGATTTGAGAAGGATACCCCAATTATCAAAACTGGGTGTTAAAGAACCAAAACTTCCCCTGGAGGTTAATCCGAAAGAAGAGACAAAATATTAGATTCATGATGGCCTCAGAGAGACCAACGGAGAAAGATACTCATGAAGAAGTAGTCTTCAATCGGGTTCTCAGGAGCTGCAGCTCACTAGCGGGAGAAGAAATTTCAAAATTTCAAAATTAAGAGAGAGCATCTCTCTCTAGTTTCTCTCTCCAGCTCCAATAGAAGCTCTTTCTTTTTTCTTTTTTTTTTGATCAAATGTAAGAATTTTATAGATAAAAAAGATAGACATGCTGAAAACAGCAGCCTATAAATACATCAGAACAGAATGGCTAGAGGGAACAGACTCCCAACAAGCACAAAGAGCTAAATAAAGCACCCCCATGATTAGAAGATAACCAGGGAGAATGAACATATTACAAACCACAGCAAATCAAGAGAAACAGACAAACTGAAACCCAAAAATCCTGAAGAGGAAAAACAGCAGAACAGGACATAAGGGACATGACTCGCCTATCCGAGGAGAGAATTGTCTTTCACGTGAGAGTGTAGGATGGTGAAAAAAAAGACCTGAAATCGCCGAAAAACAGTGCTGATACTCTTGGAATTCCGCTCAAAGACTCTTCGGTTACGCTCCTCCCAAATAAGATATATCACAATGCCCAGTGAAACTCTTCTCATACGAGCTGCATGGCTGCGCTTCTTGGGATGTAACTCACACAGGGCATTTGGAAGCGAATTCATAGGCTTATCAATCTGTAACCAAGACTTGACTTGAGACCAAAGGCTGCATGTCCAACCACACAAGAAGAACAGGTGGTGATGGGATTCATCCTCTTGCCTACAAAAGGCGCAAGAAGGGTCAATATGAAGGAACTGAAGCCTGTCATGAGTGCGGAGCTTGCCCAATACATCTAACCAGAGGATGAATCTGTACTTCGGCAAAGACCACTCTTCCCAAACAACATTGTGCCACGAAACAGTGGGAGCAGTTGGATGGAAGAAGTGGTATGCTTGAGCTAAGAAGGGATTCATACCAGAAGACCAGCTACTGAGCAGTTGAATGCTCCTTCTTGGGCTACCACATTGTTGAGAAATAATGTCTCTAACAGAGAGAATAGCTTTCCATAAAGGAGATGAGTGTGGGTGAGCTTGGATGTGCCAAACAGAGTTATTAGGAAGATAGAAATGATGCACCCATTGAATCCAGATAGAGTCTGTTTTGAGATGAATATTCCAAAGCTGCTTAGCAAGGAAGCTTCTATTACGGGCTTTTAGATCGAAGAGACCTAACCCGCCTTCAGACTTAGGAAGACACAAGGTTTTCCATGCAACCAGAGCAGAATGTTGCCTCCGAATGTCACCCGTCCACAAGAAGTTTCGACATAGGCTGATGATGTTATGAAGAACTGTTTCAGGCATGGGAAATATATGCAACCAGAAATTGATTTTGCCATAAAGAACAAAACGAAGAAGCTCAAGGTGGCCAGCATATGAGAGATGCCTACCAATCCAGCTTTGAATAACCAGCTCCAGATCTTGTAAAAGAAGGGAGAATTGGCTAAGGGGGACCCCTAGATAGGTGAAAGGGAAGAGGCCTTCCTTGAACCCAGTTTCATCAAGAATGGACAATTTTTGTGTGTTGCTTACACCCCCGAAGTAAATGGATGACTTTTGTGGATTGATAATCAGGCCAGAGGTCTGACCAAAGAGGGTGAGTTGATGAAGAAGACAACGGATTGAGGAAAGGTCACCCCTAGAAAGGAGTAGAATATCATCAGCAAAAGCCAAGTGCGTAATACGCTGAGGCTGGCATTTAGGATGGAATCGGAATCCATCCTGTTAAGAAGCCAACTTGAGCATCCTGGAAAAATATTCCATGCAACAAAGGAAAAGATATGGTGAGAGAGGGTCTCCTTGGCGAACACCACTGTGCCCCTGAAAGAACCCATGTATGTCCCCATTGATAGCTATAGAGTAAGATGTAGTGGATACACATTGCATTATCCAAGAAACAAATCTACCAGGGAAAACAAGATGGCGAAGAAGGCTATCCAGGAAAGGCCACTGGACAGAGTCAAAAGCTTTCCGAAAGTCCACTTTGAGGAGGCTACGAGGGGAGGAGCGTTTCCTACCATATTGCCTGAGAAGCTCCTGGACAAGGTTAATATTATCACTCATAAATCGATCCCCCAAGAAAGCATTTTGGAAGGGACTAATAATATCCTTTAGAGCATGAGCCTGCCGATTGGCAAGGATCTTGGCAATAACCTTGTAGATGACATTGCAATAGGAAATAGACCGAAAGTCAGACGGAGAAGAGACATTGCTGGATTTGGGAACCAAAGCAATAATAGAATGATTAATCTGCTTGAGCATCTGACCCGAGTGAAAGAAATCTTGGACTGCTGCACAGAAGTCATCTCCAACAATAAGCCAAGCTTTTTTAAAGAATAGGGAAGTATAGCCATCAAGACCCGGAGCTTTATCATTCCCAAATTGAAAGACCACATTCTGAATTTCATCCGAAGAAATTGGAGCAAGCAAGAGGTCATGGGAAGCAGAGGAAAGGCAAGGACCTTGACCAATCACAATACTGTCCAGGGCGACAACAGGAGAGGAAGAACCAAGCAAGCGCTGAAAATGTTGCACAAAAACAGAGCCCA
This sequence comes from Populus alba, assembly GCF_005239225.2. Classification (NCBI taxonomy): domain Eukaryota; kingdom Viridiplantae; phylum Streptophyta; class Magnoliopsida; order Malpighiales; family Salicaceae; genus Populus; species Populus alba. The sequence continues at coordinate 20,117,598 of NC_133291.1, forward strand.
CTTCTTCAAGAGAAGAGGTAAGGTAGCCTTGGTCATTCAAAACTGCCGGGATCAGATTCCTCTTCTGTTTGTGATTGAGAAGAGCATGAAAAAATTTGGAGCTTCTATCACTTTCCTTAAGATAATTGCACTTGATTTTCTGACTAAAGAATTGCTTCTCGGCAAATTTCAAAAAGGAAAGTTTAGAGCGAAATATCTTCTCCTGCTCTAATAAGGACTGATTCTCCCTGTCTTGCTGCAAGGCTATTTGATGATCTGCCAACTCATTTTCAAGTCTTGAGACATGCTTAGAAATGTGGCTAAAATGAAGCCGATTAAGCCCTTTTAGATGGCTTTTAAGATGCTTTAACCTGCGACAGAGAACATACATAGGAGTACCATAAACATCAGAAGGCCAATGGGAGGATACCACATCTAGGAAACTATCATGGGATGCCCACATATTGAAGAATTTGAAATTTTGCCTGCCTTGTATCTGTTGACTCAAGCTAACCCTGGCTGGTGAGTGATCAGTGAAAGCTCCAGGCGTGTCAAAGTGAACATGAGTATGCTATTGGAGAGAGGACCACTGGGGATTAATCAAGACTTTGTCAAGCTTGCTCCATACAGTCCCATTGGTCCAACTGTAATGGTTACCCGAATAATTAGCATTGTAAACACCCAAAAGAAAATATATATATTTAGAGAGAGAGAGAGAGAGATGATGATGAATGCACTTTTCGCTGCCGATTCTAGAGTTGGCAGCGACGCAGCCTTCCCTACCGATACAGAAATCGGCAGCGACACAGTTTTTCGCTGCCCATTTCTTGATTAGCAGCGACGCAGTTTTCGCTGCCGAGGTAGAAATCGGCAGCGATGCAGTTTTCGCTGCCGATTTCTCAATCAACAGTGACGCAGAGCTGGGAGGGAGGGGTAAAACTGGTTTTAGATAAACCAAACAAGGATAAGGACACACCTAAACCAACCCCCAAACAACCCATTTCATTTGATGGGTAGTATAAATACAAAGAGGGGAGAGAGAATGACCCATCTTCTTCCCAAACCAGCAGCTGCATGCCATTCTTCCCTTCCCCTTTCACAACAGAAACGTGAATCAAACCAGTAGAGATTGCTTTGTGAGCTTGTGAGGGAGAGATGAGACCTTGAGAGAGGAGTGGGTAGCTGCATAGAGGAGAGGAAAAAGAGAGCTGGAAAACATGAGAGGAAGAAGAAGGAGGAGAACCAGCAGCTGAAGAGAAAAGAATAGTGTCAAACCTTCCTCAAACTTAGTTAAATTCAGAAGGTAAGGGTCATGAAACTCCCTTTCCTCTCCCCCTTAAGATCAAAAACGAAAATGAAGAAGAAAAACCCTAAGAAAAATTGATCTAAGACCTAAGCCAGCTATGAAGGAAACTGAAATTAACTAGGAGAACTAGCAAACAGAAGTGAAATAAAGTCAATTTCAGAACATCTAACAAATTATGGTAGAGGGCTGGCTTTAACTATGGGGTAATTAATGTGTTCTGCTGTGATGTTGTTGCTGGAATTAATGTGTTCTGCTGTGATGATTGTTGCTAAAATTAATGTGTTCTGCTGTGATGTTGTTGCTGGAACTAATGTGTTCTGCTGTGATGTTGTTGCTGGAATTTATTGAAAGATCATATGCTGTAATTGATGGTTTTCTATATGTGTATTATGCTGGAATTTTGTTGAAGAATTATGTGCTGAAATTGATGGTTCCGATTTGTGTGTTGTGCAGCGAAACTCTGTTTCGCTGCCGAAACTGAGCCTTTTGCAGCGAATAAATATTCGCTGCCGATTTGTGTATTGTGCAGCGGAATTCTGTTTCGCTGCCGCAACTGAACCTCCTGCAGCGAAATTCTGTTTCACTTCCGAAACCGAACCTCTTGCAGCGAATTAATATTCGCTGCCGATTTGTGTATTGTGCAGCGAAATTCTGTTTCGCTACCGAAACCGAACCTCCTGCAGCGAATCGATATTCGCTGCCGATTTGTGTGTTGTGCAGCGAAATTCTGTTTCGCTGCCGCAACTGAACCTCCTGCAGCGAATTGATATTCGCTGCCGATTTGTGTGTTGTGTAGCGAAATTTTGTTTCGCTGCCGAAACTGAACTTCCTGCAGCGAATTGATATTCACTACCGAGTTGTGCGTTGTGCAGCGAGACTATGGCACCAACTGCGATGCAGTTTTCGTTGCCGAACTAGCTGTCGGCAGCGAAACAGTTGTCGCTGCCGAACTGGCAGCCCGCAGCGAACCAGTTCTCGCTGCCGAAAATAGGCAGCCCGCAGCGAACCAGTTCTCGCTGCCGATTCCTACAATAAGCCTCCTAGGCAGGAATGACTTAAATGCTAGTAACAATTTCATGATATGATGGTGTAAAATATGAAACACTTGAATGTGAACATATGAACTCTTGAAATAAGTGTGATGATGAATATGATTCAAAAATAAAATAAATACAATTGTGCTGATTTGTGACCATTGATGTCTTAGGTGGTGCGGTCGGGATTGGACCATCATCAAGACAGGAACAACCCACAGGTGGAGCAGGTAGGTGACTTGCACCTTTCTTTTTCATACGTTGAATCTTAAAATATTTTAACTTGAGTACTACCATATTGTTAAAACCGATATCAAATTGTCGAACGCTTAAATGTTGATTAAAGTTTGATTAGCTTCGGCTAATGGCATCCGAACGGATGGTCGGGACAAAGAGTGATTAGCTTCGGCTAATGGCGTCCGAACGGATGCCCGGGACAAAGAGTGATAAGCTTCTGCTGCCGATTCCTTGATCGGCAGCAATGCAGTTTCTGCTGCCGATTTTGGATCGGCAGCGACGCAGCTATCGCTATGGAATCCGGATGCATGGCCGGGACAAATGAATGACTAGTTTCGGCGAATGGCATCCGAAAACTTGTGTATCTATATGTACTACTAGCTGTTACATCAAATACATGAAGAAATTATAAATGTTAATGCTTTATTTAATTGCCAGACCATTAGTTACCATCATTATTATTATTAAGTATTTGCATTCTCTTAAATGTTTTGTACTGCTGCAGGGACGTCACACCAACGAGATGTCTAAGATACCCGATACACGGGAACCTACTTTTGCAAGGAATTAAGTAGATGCATTCTAAATCACAATGTATTTTGTATGGATCAATGTACTAAATGTATAACTTTTATTAGATTCTTTTTGTTTAAGATTGTGATGGCTATTAGAAGGATAAGAATGCAAACTCATGTTTATGTATATATTTTTAATATGAACTTCAAATCATGCAACCTTAATATTATGTGTTTGTGTAAGATTCGCTTTTAAATGAAATGTTGATTGTATAGATTGTATTTTGATGATGTGAGGATTCAAGTTCTTTGATTACCAACACCATGTGTATTAAATTAAAAAAAAATAAAAATTACTATTGTTTTGGGCTTGGCCAGGTTGTTACAAGCATCTTGTAGACCAAGATTATAACAGCATTCTCGGAAATCAGAGGTTTCGTAGGAAGAAACTGGCTCCCCATTGTGCTTATCAGAAGGAGAAAGCATAGAGTTGAAGTCCCCCAAGACCATCCACGGACAGGAAGTGTTCCAACAAGATAGGTCATACCATAAAGATCGCCCAGCAGTAATAGAGTGGTACCCATATACAAAAGTGACTTTAAAGTCAATTTGAGAAATGAGACTATGTACAGAAAGATGTATAGCTTGAGCAGAACGAGCATAAATGTCAACAGTAACAGAAGAGGGGTTCCAAAAAACCACTATACGACCAGTGGTTGCAAAATCTGTGTTGGAAAAATATTTTCAATGCTTGAGCCGAAGCCTGTGAAAGGCAGCCACCCTAGATAGAGTTAGGGTGTGTTTGGTATTGCGGTAGCTTTTGTGGTTGTGGTTTAAAAAAAGTTGTTTTATAAAAAGTACTTTTAGTTGAGGTTGGTTTGAAAAAATAGGTGTTTGGTTAAAACTGTGGTTGAAGTTAAGGTTGAAGAAAAAGTAGTTTAATGTGTTTTGGTTAAAAAAATGCTTTTCAAATTTGAGGTTATAAAATAATATATATATATATATATATATATATATATATATATATATATATATATATATATTAATACTAATGATTTTTAATTTAAATATTGTAAATTTAATTACTTATATTACATCATGAAATAAAAAATATTTTATATAAAATATTTTTTATTATTCCATTAAACTATTTATAATTCCATTATGTACAAAATTTATCTGATAAGAATTACAGTTTTCATAATTTTTTTAGCGTAGATAAAATATTATCAGGTATAAAATTGATATTACAGTGCGAGTGAATTTAATTCAGTCTATACTAGTTTTTTCGGGAAAAAAATATTGTTCACATTACAGTACGAGTGAATTTAATTCACTTTAAACTAGTGTTTTTTTTTTAAAAAAAAAAATGTTAAAAAAATTTAATACCCTGAAAAAAAAAAAAGGTGAACAGTGCATTAGTGTGCACTGTTTAACTAGTGTTTTTTTTTTTTGAAAAAAAAAAAATGTTAAAAAATTTAATACACTAAATAAATAAATGAACTGTTTTACTAGTTTTTTTTTTTTTTAAAAAATAAAAATGTTAAAAAATTTAATACACTAAAAAAACGTGAACAGTGCATTAGTGTGCACTGTTTAACTAGTGTTTTTTTTTTTTTTTATAAAAAAAAATAAAAATATTAAAACATTTAATACACGTAAAAAAAAGTGAATAATGCATTAGTGTGCACTGTTCATGCTAATTGCACTGTTCAGTGAACAGTGCAATTAGCATGAACAGTGCGTGAAAAGCATGATTTCATTGCTTTTCCTTACCTGCGGTCCGAACGTAAAAAACATGTGGGACCCATGAACAATAATTCGCTTTTTTTCATTACCAAACGGCTGCCAACTGCGTTTTAAGTAAAACGCAGCCGCAACCGCTTACCCAAACACCATCTTAATTTGGTTTTAAGCAGATCACAAATATCCATTTTATGCTTCTTCATGAGGCCAACTACCTCATGTTGCTTTTGCTTCAGGGGATTATTTAGACCCCTGATATTCCAACTGTAAATGATCATGGTGAGGTGGAAGAAGAGTTGCCCCTTCTATAACCTACTGGATTCATGTGAACAATCTGTTGACCCTGTGAGGTAAGCTGAGTACCCATGCTAGCTTCCAAAGGAGATGTGGACAATGAATCACCCCCTAGAGTGATACAAGGGGGATCAACCGGAACTTCAACAACTTGAGTGGCCAAGGCCACTGAATTATCAGAGAAAGGCTTGCTAGAGCCGATAGGCACAGTAGCAGCGCTTCGTTGTTTAGTATGTTTGGGCTTGATGATTTTCTTCTTGGAAACCACTGTAATCCAGTCATCAGTGGTGCCACTGGTAAGAGTACATTCAGAGTCCATAGAAGGTGTATTCAAAGGCTGCACTGGTGGAGAAACCAGAGAGGGCGGCTCAATGGCAGGAGGGGGAGGGGTTGGCTGAGCCTCCAACCTACCAGTAACTTCCTCAGGAGAGGGAAGTGGAGTCTGGATACCAGTGTCTTTTGGGGTCGCATTCGCAGCTTTAGAACAAAGAAGTCTAGTGTGACCTATAACATTACAAAAGTTACAGAATTTGGGAAGGCTTTCATAGATGACCTTTTGGTGTAAAGCTTGACCAGAAGGCAAGGAAATCATAACAGAGTGTAGGAGATCTTCCCGTAAATCCATCTCAACCAGGACACGAGCATAAGATAGACGAGACAGAGTAGAAGTCATGTGATCACTCTAAATAGGTTTCCCAATAACACTGGCTATCTTGAATAAGCAGATAGGAGACCAACAACATAAGGGGAGATTAGGAAAGCGTACCCATACAGGAGCTCTAGTCATCTCTTCCATGGACAAGGAGGGGAGGAGTGTTCGGGTGGAATGGAGGGGGCTAGAAAGGGAGAGACGGAAGAAGAAGCAGGGGGGGAGGGGGGGGGATAGGGCATTGTGGATGGAGCTGGGGAAGGAGAAGGGGTTGATTTTGGGGAGGCCTCAGAATCATCATCAGAGAAAGAGAGATTTACCTGGTCCTCCTCCAACAAAGGATCAACCAACACCTCTCCAGAGCAAGCTGCTACAGTAACAACTTCCGGGCAGTGAGAACTGGGTCCAGACTCCAAGATGGGAGGGGGATCAGAAGCACAAGCAACAGTGGTTAAGGGGGATGAAGGTGGAGAGGTGGAAGGCTGAGTAGACGTTGCTTGTCGAGGAAGAACATAATCATGGTCCTGTACATCGGGAACATGCAATTTCAAAGAGTCTTGTCGCCGGGTTACTGTAGATGAAACATTTCGCCGACTTTTGGCCATTTGAAATTTCAGAAGCGGGAAAAAGAAGATGTAGGAAAGACGAAGGATGCAGAGAGGGACGGAAGAAGAAGATGATTAGCTGCTGGAGAAGGGAAGAAAGCAAGAACCAGTTAGGATACAGTGCCCATCAACAGTAACAAGAGAATCAACTCCATTGGAGGAGAGCTCTAGATTCTCTCATTGACTAAGAGCTCTTTCTTCCCCATAAAAGCTTTTTTTTTTTTTTATTAAATGTAAGAAATATATTGAGCTTGCAATACAAGCTAAAAACCAGTAAAAATCAGGAATTGAGTATCAATAAAATACAAGCTGAAAACAAAAAAGACTCCCTTGACCAAATTTGCAGAGCCGCTCAGCAGATTAGCTGACCATAACAACCCATATTCAGCAATCAAGCAAGCCGAATCAGACCTGGAAAGCTAACAAGAGAGGTGCTCATATCCAGCCAATAAACCTGCAGCACTACAGACATCATCATCACGTAGAGAACCAAGCAGAAACCATGCGGGATATGAAGAAACCAGACTATAGAAGCCAGAACCAAGCTGAGCCAAGCAGCTCCGCAAGCCGACACCCAAAAGAGATCAGAAAAGCTTCAGCCAGCACAGCCAAAACAGCCCAATGGCAGACATGCTTACAGAAATGAAGGGGCCACACGGAGGCAACCCAACCAATCCGAGACAACCACACACCATAGTAGCAGACAAAGAGCTATTTCTAGCTAATTCTTCCAATTCACGGCTGCCATTAAATTTACAGCTCATATATCTGCCAAAGAAGAACCCGCTTGGACCCACCCATGCATTGCCCATGCAGCAGCTTACGCCCAAACCAGCCACGTGATGTAGCCAAATAAAGCAGCCAGCCTTGAATTGTATTTCTGCCAAGCAACCGACTGATCATTGCAGGGACCACGCGGATGCAACTTGACCAAACAGGAGCAGACACCCACCATAAAAGCAGGCCTAACAAATTAATTCTTTAGCAGCTATGGGCATTGGACAGCCGACCATATTCAGAGAGCAAAAGAAAGGAGAGCCCTTTCATCATCACAGTCAGGGAACTTTCATCATCACAACGAAGAAAGCAGAGACCTTCATCATAACAGAGGAAGCAAATCAAAATCTCCCACCCATCCAGATTAAAGTAAAAGCCATGTTTGCATGAACCATGCACACACGAGACGAACCCGCTTCAAATAATTGCCAAAGAAGAACTCGCTTAGACTCACCCATGCATTACCCATGCAGCAGCTTACGTCCAATCCAGCCACGTGAAATGGAGCCAAATAAATTCAGCTTCTTCATATAATCTTGAATCACAGTGGACATCTTCGACATATACATGCAGCAGAACCCATAAATGAGTGAGAAGCCTAGGAACCAATAGCAACCCAGCACAACCCCGCATGGAGCTATTGAAGCAGAACAAACCAGCCAATGAGACAAATGCAAAACCATGCAAATTCATGCAGAGACAAGAAGAAAGCCAAATACAGGCCCCCGACATTGAAGATCACGTTTCTCATTCAAGAAGGAAGCTGCACCATTCCTTTTTGGATGATCAGCCAACGGTCATAGAAAAAGGAGGCTTTTCATGGAAATGAAGCACAATATAGAACAGGATTTGGAATCTCCTGAAGACCATATCAACTCCTCTAGTTTTACCCTCAAAAACCCGTTTGTTTCTTTCCTCCCAAATTAGATAAATAGTGATGGCCAAGGAGACTCTTTTCATCCGAAACTCCATGTTGGACCACTTGGAATGCAACCCACGAATTGCACTGGTTAATGTAGACATACTCCTACCAATTCTAAGCCAAGATTTTATCTTATTCCATAAGCATACTGTCCAGCTACAAGAAAAGAACAAATGGCCATGGGTCTCTTCCTCACACCGGCAGAAGGCACAAGTAGGGTCATTAGGAATGAATGGCAACCTGTCCCGAGTTCTTAATTTACCCATGACGGCCAACCAAAGAATGAAGCTATATTTGGGCAGGGATCACTGTTCTCAGACAACTCTACTCCAAGGGACAGTAGAACCAACTGGCCTGAGGTATTCATATGCATGGGTTAAAAAGGAACCTGTCGTATTAGACCAGCTATTCAACTGTGAGATACACTCAACCTCCGAGTCCCCACACAGATGAACACTACTAAAAAATATAGTAATTAGCAACGGACCATTCCGTTGCAAAAACTATTAAAATCCGTTGCTAAATTACTTTAGCAACGGAATCAGCAACGACACAAATCGGATGCAGATTTGTCGTTGCTGATTTTTTTGCAACGGATAAATCCGTTGCTGATTTTGCAGCAACGAAAAATCCATTGCTTACAAATAGCAACGGATAATCCGTTGCAAAACTAGCAACGGATTATCCGTTGCTAGTTCGTTGAATCAGCAACGGAGAATCCGTTGCTGATTCCTGCATCAGCAACGGATTCTTCGTTGGCTAATGTCTGCATCAGTTACAATCACCAACGGAGAATCCGTTGGTGATTGTATTATTAAATTTTTATTAAATTATTTTTTATTTATTTATTAAAATGATTTTTAATTTATTTATTTATTTATGGATATTTTAAAAGTTGCATAAAATTATATAATTAACAATAATTATATAATTAATAAAAAATAAAATAAAAATAAAATTCATATTATAAAAATTTAGTTAAACATGCATTAATACAATTAAGTTCAAAATACAAAAAAAAAAAAACAACGAAAGATACAATCATGGTGCTGGTTGCGAAGACAAACCATCATATTGTGGATCATCACAAGATTGATCAGGATATAAAGGTCGAGGTATAGGTCAATAAATTGGCTGAGATGTGGGACCCATAGGTGTCATTATCTGAGGAGCCATATGTGGCGATATTGATGGAGTCAAAGGTGGTGGCATACCTTGATCAACATTTGATGTCCCGCCATGATATCCAAGATTGTTCACAAGATATTCTTTCATGGAATCCATCTGCCGTTTCATTTCAAAAATCAAATCATCTTTTTTCTTTATCTCCTCTTGCAATGCTCGATATGATGAACTGAGATATGATGACTCCACCGAGTAGGAATGTGATGAAGAGCTTGTACTAACTATAGATTTTGGCATACGAGGTGCACCATATACCCTACCCTTTGTAACTCCTCCTGAAGCCACACACCAAGTTGCTCCATCAAATGAAGGATGATTTTCCCGATCAGTTCCATACTTTGAAATCATCTCCATTTTATAATTTTCCTACAAATAAAATACATGCAACAATAAATTAATTTGAATGTTAAATAATACTTGAGTTATATTAAAAAATAATCAAATAAAAATACATACAACCACTTTTTTTGACTTGTTGTCGACGAAGCTACCAGACTGCTTAGTACTTTGATGCAAAGCTGAAAAGACATCATCCTATGAAGGTTCTTTTCCACCAGCTTCCTCTTGCTTTCAAGATTAATAAATATTATAAAGATAAATATACAAATTTTAATTCATTATCTTAAGCATAAAAAAATATCCTTACCATGTTAGCTCGATATGATGCAAATGACATTGTTCCTCCAGAATGAGTGCTTATTTTGCCATCTGTTTGGGATAATCGATTCCTCCTGGCAGATTCAGACCTCCTTTGAAATTCAGGGGTGGACCAAACATCTTTGATCATTTGATTCTAATCATCATTGTTTATCCAGGCAGGACCTTTATCAAGGCAATCTAGAATATTTGTTGTGTTTTCTTTTGACATGGCTTTCTTGCGAGCTCGTGTCAATTGTTGATTCAAAGCTATCCTAGCCTTATCTTCCCAAATATTACGAACAATCGACTCATCTTCCTCAGGAAAGGAATATTTTTTCTACCAAATAATATATATACCAAGTAAAAAGAGTGCACAAAATTTCAAATTATATAAATAATTAATCATATTGTGTTATCTTGTTCAGAATTTGCAAGATGATGTAATAACTAAAGAAATTAAATGATATTAAAGAGTAAACAAGAAATAAAAACAAATTATAACACAAATCAGTCATAGCTATTCAGATGATAATTTTCATAATGCTACATTAAAGTGATCAAAATTGAAAAGAATATTATGGCAATTAGTGTTGGTTCTTACCTTAAACTCTCTAAAAAGTTCATCCCTGCACATTGAATCTACTTTTTCCCAAGAGTGCCATGCTCCCTTAAAATTGGACCTCAAAATATCTCCAATTGCACGTCCACATGATGCGTTATTGAACTTGAAAATACATAATAACAAACTTATATTAAACAAATAATTATACAATAATAAGTAATTTTTTTCATACCTAAAAATATAACCTTAATCAGTTAGTTATTAAAAAGTTGAACTTACTCTGTTGTTCCATACAAACAAAGCTCTTTTTTTCTTGTTATTGGATCTATTGGCGTGTCAAAACCCTTCTTTTTAACAATTTGATCATAATTGCATGGAGAAGATGTTGAACCGTGATATGATGGAACACCATCTTGATCCTCATCACATACACCTCTCACATTACTACCGTCTCCCTCATCTTCATCTCTAATGTTCACATCATCATCATCACCATCAACTCTCTCATGACTCCCATATAAATTATGTCCTCCATAAACAAGTTGGTTATCTCGAGAGAAACCTCCTTGAGTTTGAAACAAATCCTGAAAACAAAATCCCTCACAATATTGATATCCATCAACCCTCCCAAAATCATGTTAAGGAGGATGTGTACCCCCCAAAGTAGGTATATAATACTCATTTGCGTTCTGATACACAGGTTGATGAACTGTGGATCCTTTGTTATTATGCCTTGATGTAGTTTGAAATGATTTGGATGAAGTGGACCTGTCACTCCTTGATGTGGACCTGTCACTCCTAGAATCTAATATGGATCCTCGTCGAGGCATGCTAAAAACCAGAAAAAATATATACATTATCATATGAATATATACAACATAACAATAATAGCCATCACTCCGAAAAATATTATACTTCAAATAAAATACTTACTGCAACAAAACCAAATATGTAAATAACATCAAGACAATTTCATTAAGCATTCCTTGCAATGACAAAAATCAGCTATGAAGTTTAAATTATAATAAGCCAATTAACACAAACAATAAAAAAAATCTAAATAATTAATTAAGCAGAAATCAAAATTTATGAGTATGCTTACCTTAATGTTTGGTCCTATAAATCAAAACAATGAGTAGGAAAAAACCCTTTCTTTCACGCTTCAGCACCTATAAGCAAGAAAACGAATCATAAAATAAAATATAACATCAGAATTACAATTTAAAGATTGATACTTGAAAGGTTATAAATGGTTTCAAAGGTCAATGAAAATGATTTATGTAATGTGATGCATAACACACACTTGAATAAAATAATAATAAAAAAAAACATTGAAAGCCTAAATATTGTCAAATAATATGAAATCATCCATACATATAATAAAGATAATTCATTACATATACTACGAAATATAATTAACTTGTGCTACTCATTATTATCATCACTCCTAACCATCACCACCATAACAATCATCCTCATCATCATCTTCTTCTTCTTCAGCATCACCATCACCATCACCATCTTCTTCTTCTTCTTCTGCTTCATCATCTTTGTTTCCCCAATTTATGTCAAGTTGAATCAATTCATGTTGCCCGATTTCTTCATAATAAGATGATTCAACAAGTATATTTGGATCATCAAGTGTTTGAGTAGGAAGGACAAGAGATGGTTGAGAAATCTCATCTGATTGATCAACATCAAATGATCTCATATTGTTTGCATCTTCAATAAATTCACCCATATCAACATTATAACGACTTCTAGCAGTTGTCTTAATAACCGTCCACCATTCAGATGATTTATTACCAGGTGGATATGTATAGTAGACTTGTTGACATTGTTGTGCTAACACAAAATCTTCATTTCCGTGTAGTCGAGATGTATGCTTGATTTCAACCAAACCATTCGAAGGATGCACTCTAATCCCTCGTCTTGTATCATACCAATTACATTTAAACATAAATAACTTGCACTTACTCCCCAAGTATTTTAGCCGAACAACTTCTTTAAGCATTCCATAATAATCACGTTCATCATCATCATAACAACTTCCTTTCACACAAACTCCACTATTCATTGTCTTTTTAAAACGACCATAACGTTGAGTATGAAATTTAAAACCATTCACATAATACCCATTATAACATTTCACTAAAGTTGAAGGGCCCATAGCAAGTCCAAAGAGCTGATTTTCAATTCCGTTAGATTGGTATTCCACCTAGCATAATAGTTAACTCCATAAGAAATAATAATTTAAAAGCCCCTAATAATATTTTTAAAGTAGCTAATTGACATAAAATATAAATTGATTTTATTAAAATACTTACATTATTTTTTAACCAATTTGGAAAGATCGTTTCGCATAATTTTTCAATTTCACCATCACTCGCATATGGTTGTTGTGACTTTAGCTCTTGTCGACATTGCCTAAAATTTTAAAATGTTAAAGTTAATAACAAATTATTATAAATTTAGTACAAAATAATATTTCATACTTACTCTAAATAAGGCTTCAGTTCTTGACAATTGAATATCACATAGTTATGCGCAATTTGCATTTCAGCATGTGACAACTGCCTTTTATAAAATCTTTTGGATAATTTTTTTCCTGGATAAGAAAAAATAGAGAGACATCCATCTACACTTCTAAGGCCACCATCATCATTCCATGGAACTCGATTCCAAATTGTTTGCACGTCATCACCAAAATAATGAGATGCAAAATTGGTAATTTCATCAATCAAGTATGCTTCACATATGGAACCCTCAACTTTAGCTTTATTGGTCACTTTCTTCTTCAAATAAAACATATACCTATATCATTTATGTCAATTAGTTTATTTTTTAAAAATCAAAAGTTAATAAAATTAACATAGTATGAAAACATACCGTTCAAATGGATACATCCATCGATATTGAATTGGTCCACCAACTTTTGCCTCGTAAGGTAGATGTATCGTCAAGTGTTCCATGGAGTCAAAGAATGATGGAGGAAAAATCCTTTCAAGTTTGCAAATTATTTCAATTATATTCATCTGCATTAACTCCATGTGCTGGGCATTTAAATTTGTTGAACAAATATCTCGAAAAAATACGGACAGTTCAGTTAATGCCTCCCACAGTGACCTAGGTAAGTAAGGTCGAAAAGCGGTTGGAAGAAGTCTTTGAATGAAGACATGGCAATCATGGCTCTTCATCCCCGAAACCTTACATTGTGCCTCTTTCACACATCTTGAAGTGCTTGAAGCATAACCATCAGGAAATGATAATTCCTTCATCCATGACAAGACTTCTTGTTGTTGTTTCTTGTGTAGACAATAAGTGCCTTTAGGTTTGTAAACCCGACCACTCATATCTTGTTGCAAATGCAAATTTGGCTTCTGACAATACAATTGAATATCCAACCTAGCCTTTAAATTGTCCTTGCTTCCATTCGGACAATCCATAACTGTATAAAAAAATATTGTCAAAGACATTTTTCTCAACATGCATGACATCAAGATTATGACGAATCAAATTTGTATGCCAATATGGAAGCTCCCAGAAAATGCTCTTTTTCACCTAATTGTGCTTAACACCAAAGCCAGGAATTTTATCATTATATGATGACCCTCCATTATGTCCCTCAATATACTTCAACACTTCGTTCAACATTTCCAAACCAGATGGACGAGGTAAAGGAGGGAGCCTTTCAATTACTCCTTTCAAAAACTTATCAGATTGAAATCTATATGGGTGGTTCATGGGTAGGAATCGTCGATGACAATCAAAAAATGTAGTTTTCCCTCCATTTTTTAATCTAAAAGCCTTGCTATGCTCCATACAATAAGGACAAGACAAATTTCCATGAGTACTCCACCCCGATAACATGCCATATGCTGGAAAGTCACTAATGGTCCACATTAAAGCTGCCCTTAATTGAAAATTTTCCTTTCTATATACATCATATGTTTCAACACCAACATACCACAAATTCTTTAACTCATCAATCAAAGGTCTTAGGAAAACATCAAGCTTTTTACCCAGATTCTTTGGCCCAGGAATCATCATTGTCAAAAACATGAATGGTCTAGTCATGCACTTCCACGGAGGCAAATTATAAACAGTCACAATTACTGGCCAACAAGAGTATGTATTTGAAGACATGTCAAATGGACAAAACCCATCAGTGCACAACCCTAACCGAATATTTCTCGGATCTGATGCAAAGCTTAAGTGGGCACGATTAAACTCCTTCCATGCCTCCCCATCAGATGGGTGCACCATAACCCCATTATCAGAATTATGAAAATGATGCCATGTCATATCTTTGGCAGGATATGGAGACATGAACAGTCTCTAAAGCCTTGGTGTCAAGGGAAAGTATCGGAGTTGCTTCTCCGCCTTATTGGAACCTTTACTAGTTTGATTTCTAGGTTTGTATCGTGAACTTCCACAAAAATCACAATTTATTTTCATTGCATCTGCCCCATAGTACAACATACAGTAATTAGGACACACATCATATTTCTCATAACCAAGTCCAAATGGCCGCATAAATTTCTTGGCATCATAAAAATTTGAAACCAAATTTTCATCATTAGGCATGCAACTTTTTGTAAAGTCAATAAAATTGTTGAAGGCATTCTGAGTCAAATTTAAAGTTGACTTCATATTAAGCAATTGTACACAAGCAGATAATTTGGATTGCTTGGTACACCCATCCCACAATGGCTCCTCCGCAGCTTTCAAAAGCTTAAAAAATTTAGTTGCCTCCGGGTTTGGAATTTCCCCTGCTACCACAGGACTAGACACATTATCATTGTAGAATGCATCACCAACCCCCATTGCATCCATAATCAGATTCCTATATGGATTCTCTAGACAAACATCATTCACAACATGACTCATTCCAATCGATGAAGGTCCAGCCAATATTGGTTCTGCGACATAAGGCTCCCCATGTACAGTCCAATTTTCATAACAAGGTAAAAAACCTTTTGTCAATAGATGTTTACAAACATCATCTTCCTTTAAAAACTTTTGATTTTTGCACCTCACACAAGGACATCTAATTTTCCCCCCAGATATATTTTTATCAATTGAAAATGCAAAATTGATAAATCTTCTAACACCCGTAATGTATTCAGGACGAAGGCGACCATCCATAAGACGACGATACATCCACGATCGATCATCCATGTTAATCTAATTAACATGACAACACCAATAAGCATTTTTTGAAATAAGCATACTTCTTTAACTACTAGAACTTAAACAATCTTTTAAAATAAAATATGTTCGGTTAGTATTTTATATTTTCATTTATATTTTCTAACTAGTGAAAAAAGTAGACTTTTAGATTATGTTCGGTTAATATTTTATACAGAATAAATGGATAAAGAAAAAAAAATATTTTAGTTGAACAAATTTTAAATAAATTTATCTTTATAATAGTTTTAGAGTTCATTTTTTTTATTGGTCCTTCTAACTTTTGTTACCACCTCAAATAGTTTTTTTTTTTTTTTTTTTAATTTGGATCCTTTTATTTTTATTGGATTCATCAAACTTTTTATTTTTATTCGGATATTTTTTTGCTCAACTAAGAAATGGTAAATGAAATCATAAACATGCGAGGTAATACAAGATTAAAGAATTTTTTTAATTTTTTTAAAAAGATTAAAATGCAATATAAAAAAAAACATAATTTATTATGGGTTACAATAGTTACTCACATTTGTATCTTTGTCTCTTGTCATATACATTGTATATATCTTTTATGTCGTAGTTAAATAATAATTAAATAATAATTATAATATTGGTGGATGAAAATATAAATACATTTGTTTTATAAATTCTTTAGGCACAATCCAATTTAGTTGATTACAAGTTCTACACGGACGAGCAATAATTATTGTTAATATTTATGGTTAAGGTAATGGAGGTGTTAATATATTTATGTTAAACCTCTTTCTATGAAATACTTATTATTTATATTTTGTTGTGTGATCAAAGTTTTATAGTTAAACATGTATATTAACTATTAGTCTCTTGGATGAGAATTTGTTTTTGTATTATGACATATTTTTTTAAAAAATATCAAATTAATTTTTTTATATTTTTAAATAATTTTAATATAACAATGTTAAAAAAATTATAAAAATTTATTTTAATATAATTTCAATTAAAAAATTACACGACATTATTTAATTTGCGTGTGTATACATGTTTTCCACGCGTAATTATAATTGCAATCACCGAATTTAAAGAATACTTACTTTTCCATAAAACACCTAAAAGTGGTTTTGCATTTTCCAAAGTGTTGAATAAAAATTTAAACATTTCTTTCAAACATCAATATCTCTAACCCATCTCTCCCTCAAAATCCGATCAACAGAATTCAATATCAAATTCAATAGATTTCAAGCTCTTTTTACTGCTGGGGTTTCTTTTTCTTATTTTATCAATTATGTTGTGCATATAGTAAAAGGAATCAACTTGTCCATCATTGTAATGTAACCTAAATGTGTAATCGTGTTTCTGAGAGTTTGATTGTACTCAAGATCACATTTAATGAAAGAAAATCATTCCATTACTTTTCTTATACAAACTGTTAATATTATCCCAATGGAAGGCAAAGTTCCAACTACTTCAAAGGATTACAATATGCATGCCCAACAAAAAAAATACGCACCATATAATTAAGCAACCATGTAAAAATGGAGCAAAATAGACTTACCAAAGCCCCAAAAATCAATGGCACAAGGTGGAGGTTTTCTTATTGCAACCCAATCAGATTTAGCCAACTCTATTTGATTATGTTGTGATCCAATAAGCCATTCATATTGCTGTAAAAATAAAAAACATAAACAGTATGTTACACCCATCAAGTTATAACAATTGCTAGTCTTTAAAACAAATTAGTGCTTTGCTCTCTAATCCTTTATCCTTTGTGTGATTGGAAATGGATCTATACTAATTAGTGATTTGCTAGAACTGACTTCACAGTGTAAACATCAACCTTGTGAACCGAAAACAGCAAAAGAGTGTCTAATATTTCCAATTTCACAATTTAAAGGGTCAAGTCCAGTGACCTCACAGCACTTGACCCTAGCCTTTTCCACAAATAATTCTAACAAGCCCATGCGATTGCTTGTAGTTTGTTAACTGATCCTATATCCACTGATAATGGCTAAGCAAGCAAAGATTTTCAGCATCAATTTGCTTAATTCACACAGAAATGACTAAAAAATGAACCATTGCACAATGCTGGTGCATTTTAGATGTATCATTACATACAAACATGCTAAAAAACATGCGATTGTTTCTGCAATTACACAAGTTGGCTCCAAAAAATCTGCTACTTAGTTCATGCAACATAGTAACTATAAAAAAAGCCAAAAGAGCTGTAGAACTCTTTAATACAAAAACAAATCCTCATCCAAGAGACTAATAGTTAATTTCCAAATCATGCATGCTGACCTCAAGATAGGACAATTAAATGAAAACATACAACATATATAACTAATGTGGGAAATTAACTTATCACCATGCAAGGAGGAGGCAACCATGAATTCTAACCTCTTTCACTACACAATTCTGCTAATTATATATATAACAAGTAAAACAGCAAGAAAAAAAATAATTAATGAAGAAACAAAAATAAAACAACAATCTTATTAACGAAACCCAACAACAACAATCAAGTTTCCTTATATATATATAAGCATATGAATACATTCAAAACACCTAGGTTTCGGTGCACAGGAGGACAATTTGCAGACATCAAAGAACACACAGCATCAATAATACTAATTGTTAAAAATTAAATTGGGGGTTTTGATAAATTTTCAATTAAACATTCATAATTTCCATCAATCACTCTCTTCCAGACACAAGAATTGCCAGCATTGGTCAGGTTGAATAAAATCATTCAATTTATGAACCGTAACCCTAAAAATTAATTTGGGGGTTTTCATAAATTTACATTTAAACGTGCATCATTATGTTATAAATCATGGTAAAAACATATCATAAACATTATATTATCGAATTAATAGCCTAAAACCATTATTCAAAGTTTCGGGAAAAAAAATTCTTACCTGTGTTCTTCGGTTACAGGTGAGGGAGATGGATCAACACAACAGAATCACACCTGAGATTGGGAAAGTTAGGTTAGAACTGTTTAGTGTAACTTAAATTGCAACAAAAAAAACAAAAACCATAAATTAATTACTTGAGCTATTGAAGAAAACAGTGCAAAACCTAACCCGTTTACAGAGAAGGGGCAAAACAGGATGGTCGATGGTGATGATGATGGGTCTGGTGCGATGTTGTCATGGGTCTCTGTTTTTGTTGGTTTAAAATGAAGGAGAAGAAGATGATGAACACGAAGGAGAAGAAGATGGACATTTTCGGATCTGTTGAACAGTTATGGTGATTTTTGATGAGGGTGATGGATCGATGATTTTGTTCGAACGAAGGATCTATTGGAAGAGTGGAAGAGTAAATTAACATTTTTGTTTTGTTGGATCTGTATTTCGGTGTGGGGCGGGGATCGAGAGATTGAAATAAACGGTCCGGATTTAATGTAATCAACGGTCTATATAATTTTAGTTTTATATTAACTTTTTTTTTTCAATTAGCAACGGAAAATCCGTTGCTAAATTCAAGGTAAATTTTGCAACGGATTATCCGTTGCTAAAGTCCGTTGCTAATATTAAAAAAATAATATATGTGTAATCCGTTGCAAATCCGTTACTGAATTTAGCAACGGAATTATCCGTTGCTAAATTCTGATGCTAATGGCACATGTTTTTAGTAGTGGAAGGATGTGGTCCCTAACAGAAATGATAGCTTTCCACAACGGTGAAGAGGTATGGTGCGCATGGACATTCCAAATAGTGCCATTGCTCAAATAAAAGTGGTGAATCCACCTGATCCAGATCGAGTCTGTTTTAAGATGAATATGCCATAGCTGTTTCGCCAGAAAGCTTCTGTTTCGGGCACAAAGATCAAATAAACCCAGGCCACCCTCATCTTTAGGCATGCAAATAGTCTTCCACGCAACTAGAGCTAAGGAGCCTTTATTGGCATCACCGATCCATAAAAAATTCCTGTAGATGCTAATAATGTTCCTAATCACTATAGCAGGGATAGGGAAGATATTTAGCCAAAACTGGACTTTCCCAAAGAGAACAGACCGAAGGAGCTCCAAACGCCCTGCATATGAAAGGTGCTCGCCAATCCATCCTTGGACAGACGATTGTAGATCCTGCAGAAGAGGAGAGAACTGGCTAGCTAAAAGACGATGGGGACTAAGTGGTACTCCAAGGTAAGTGAAAGGAAATTCCCCTTCTTTGAAGCCTGAAGAGGAGAGGATAGACTGCTTCTGGACACAATCGACACCCCTGAAGAAGATGAATGATTTTTGTGGATTAAGATCCAAGCCCGAAGTATGGCCAAATCTAGCAAGCTGATGGAGAATGCAAGTGACCGAAGAGGAATCTCCACGAGAGAGAATCAGCACATCATCCGCAAAAGCAAGGTGAGTAATACCTTGCATAGCACATTTTGGATGAAATCGAAAGACCTCCTGCTGGGAAGCAAGCATGAGCATTCTTGAGAAGTATTCCATACAACATATAAAGAGGTAAGGGGATAGGGGGTCTCCCTGACGAACTCCACTGTGACCCGTGAAAAACCCATGGATATCTCCATTAACTGCTACAAAATATGAAGCAGAGGAGACACATTGCATAACAAGCATAACAAAAGCAGCCAGAAAGCCAAGTTGCCGAAGAAGGCAATCTAAGAATCCCCATTGGACTGAATCAAATGCTTTTTTGAAATCAACTTTTAGCAAGCATCGGGGGGACGATCGCTTCCTACCATACTGACGAAGAAGCTCCTGAACAAGGTTGATGTTGTCACTCATATATCTGCCACCTAAAAATGCATTTTGCATGGGACTGATTATACCTTGTAGAGCCTGGGCAAGTCGGCCAGCTAAGATTTTGGCCAGCACTTTGTAGATAACATTACAACAGGAGATAGGCCTGAAATCAGATGGTGAAGAGACATTCTTTGATTTGGGAATCAAAGTAATAATAGAGTGGTTAACCTGTTTGAGAAGCCTGCCATAATGGAAAAAGTCTTGAATGGCCGAACAGAAATCCCCTCCCACCACAGGCCAAGCTTTCTTAAAGAAGAATGAGGAGTAACCATCAGGACCTGGGGCCTTCTCATTTTCAATGCTAAATACTACCTGACGAATCTCTTCTGCAGAAACTGGGGAGAGGAGAAGACTATGAGAGCTGGATGGAAGACAAGGTCCACACCTAATAACAGCACTATCAATAGGAATAGTGGACTTCGAGGAGCCCAGCAACTGTTGATAATATGCCACAAATTCATCACCCACTTCCGTGAGGGAGTTACTGAGACTGCCATTCCTGCACATAATAGCTAGGATGAAGTTTCTCCTGTGATTTTGCCCCATAAGAGCATGGAAAAATTTAGAGCCTCTGTCACTTTCCTTGAGAAACTTGCACTTGATTTTTTGACTAAAAAACTGATTCTCTGCGAACTTCAGAAAGGAAAGTTTGGAGCGAAGAAGCTTGTCCTGCTCCAGTAAAAATTGGTTATCCCTGTCTTGTTGGAAAGAGACTTGGAGTTGCTCCAACTGGGATTCAAGCCGAGAGACTCTTTCTGAAATATGGCTAAAGTGGAGGCGGTTGAGCACTTTCAAAGGACCCTTCAAAAGCTTAAGCTTGCGGCAGAGAATATACATAGGAGTGCCATAGACAGAAGATGACCAGCAAGAAGAAACTGTCTCTAGGAACTGATCGTGCAATGCCCATATATTAAAGAATTTAAAATTTCTTCTACCCTGCACATAAGGAGCAAATCTAACAGTTGCAGGGGAATGGTCAGTAAAGGCACCAGAAGGGTCAAAATGAACATGAGTAAGGTGCTGTAAAGAAAACCATGCAGGATTTATTAGCACCCTATCCAGTTTGCACCAAACCGATCCATTAGTCCAGCTGAAGTGGCATCCAGTAAAATTGGCATCATGAAGGCCCAGATCAGAGCAGCAGTCCCGAAAATCAGAAGTTTCATAAGAAGACACATCTGCACCATTGTGCTTATCAACAGAGGATAACATGGAGTTAAAGTCTCCAAGAACCATCCAGGGACAATTGGAATTCTAGCTCCTTAGATCCTCCCATAGAGATCTTCTAGCAGAGTTTGTATTGAAGCCGTAAAAAAAGGTAGCTTTAAAGCTAATATGAGATATCAAACATGTGACAGAAAGATGAACAGCTTGCGCAGAAGAAGAAAGTAAATCAACCTTCACTGTAGATGGATTCCAGAATACTACTATTCTAGCAGTGTTTGCGACATTTGCATTGGAAAGGTGCTGCCAATGCCTTAGCCGAAACTTCTGGAATGAGGCAACTTTGGATGGGAGTAGCTTTGTTTCTAGTAACCCACACACGTCCATTTTATGCTTCTTCATGAGGCTCACCACCTCATGTTGCTTCAGGGGATTGTTGAGTCCCCTGATGTTCCAGCTGAAGATAATCATATGTTTGTAGAGGAAGGGAGAACCCTTCCACCACTACCACGTGATGAGCTCCTTCTCTTGCCACGGTTGTTGACTATTCCAACTGAAACAACATTAGGGTTTGTCCTGCTTGTAGATGCTCCAGCGGGTTCTTTCTCATGGATGATAATGGGGCGAGTATCTCCTGAAGATAAGGCTGCTGGGGCTGACCTGCCTTCATTACTGATATTCGGATGAGCAATAGATTCATCACCCCGCACTCTAACATCCATTGAGCATGCCACTTCCTTGCCCTTATTGCTGCATGCCACTTCCTTGTCCCTGCTTGTTACCCTCTGCGGAGCAGCAGGTCCAGATGTTTCCTTGTGTCTGGCGTTTGACTTCTTCCTTTTTACCACTTCCCAGCCACCAGTGACAGCTTCAACCTCTGCTTGCAGTGGATCTAAAGTCTGCTGAGCGTGCTGACTACTCCCTTTGTTTCCCATAGCATTATTTGGTTATTGAATGCTGGGGGAGTTCCTTGCTTTCCTGCTTTTGAATTTGTCCCATCCATCAGAAGCAACTACAACTTCGGTAGCCATGGGATCATAACTATGTGGGGACTCACCAATCTGCCCGTTAGCTTTTCCCTGGCTGGCTGCATCACCAATCTGCCCATCAACCGGCCCAAGGCGATCAAAGACACTTCGGTCCTTGTTTGTAATGGTAGCTGGAAGGTTTTGCTTGTCCACCGGTCTTGCCATAACCGGTTTAGAAGGAGGGGTACATGCTCCCGTTTTGTGTCCCAAAACTTTACACAATGTGCAGAATCTGGGAAGTGTCTCATAAATCACCGGTTGGTTCAACGTGGAACCATTTGGCAAGTTGATGACAATAGAAGATTTCAAGTCTGCAAGTAAATTCAGTTCTACCAAAACTCTAGCATATGAAATTCTCATCATGTTAAAAGTGAGCTGATCACTTTGTATGGGAGTGCCTAACTTGCTAGCAATCTTGGCAAGGCAACGTGGAGACCAACATTTCAACGACAGATTTGGAAGCTTCACCCATACAGGAACACATGACATTTTATCCCTCCCAAAATTGAAATATTCTGGCATGGCTTTGAGGATTAAGGGTCGGCCATAGATCAAATAGGGACCATTGGCTAAAACTGCAAGCTTATCATCAATATTTTTGAATCTATACACTAGCCATCCAGATTCATGAATGGACAAAATGGCATCACACTTCCAAGAGCTAGAGATAATATTATTCATTGCCTTAAAGCCGAGAGATTTTCCAGCAATATAGCCAACAAGGCATGATTCCCAAACATTATAATTATTATCAAGATCGGCAGAGAGCAAGTCACAAGGTAAGTCATTGCAAGAAGCTGAGAAGTGAGGGAGTTTAGGACCTGTTGTTGTGCTGCGGTTGGTTGCAAATAAGTCACGCCATTTCTCCACAGGAGCTGGGGGTTGTGGGGCGCCTGAATGAGGACATGCTGTGGGCGAGGAGATAACATTAGGAACTTCCGTGGGAGAGGAATGGTCCACCTCAACGAGACCTGGGGAGGTTTGCGGGAGAGCAGTCACCGGGGGGGAACTCCTCTTTGTTGAGGTAGTCACTGGAAACGCTGAATGTCCGGGTCCATTCAAGGGCAGAACTCTCGAAGCACTGTTAAAGGCTGCATCCAAGTTGTTTCCTGTAGAGGGAGTCACCGTGGGGCAACCGGATGTAGAATAATCAACTATCTCATCTTCGTAGTCATCTTCGTCAGAGCAATCCTCAACAAGCACATGGTCGGGAGTAGATGGAGAAGAGGCAACCGGTTGAGGAGAGGACCCATCCTCAGCAAGAATCAGGAATTTGTCGGGGCTAGACCCACTAGTGACCATTTTAGGTGAAGGGTGTAGAATCGGAGGGGATGGGGGGGAGGAGGAGGAAGAGGTGGGGCGGCTAGAGCTAGAACAGAATCATTGGGTAAATCAACCTGGGTTGTTGATGATTCTGTACAGCTGTACGACGTGTAGTGCGCTTGTTTTTGGCCATGGAGTAAGTGGGAGACAGAAGAAAAGCATTAAGGGGACAGCTACAGTAAACGGGATTCAGATTTGAGCTACAGTAACGCCATGAACAAAGGGAGAACTTCCCGTGGGGGAAGGAGAGCTTCTCTCTCAAGTTTCTCTCTCAACTGACTTTACTGAGAGTTCTTTCTTTTTTTTTGGTCAAATATAAGAAATATATTGATCAAAAAGCACAAGGCGAGCTTGCAATACAAGCTGGAAACTAGCGGTGAACAAAGTATGTACATAAGCAAGAAGTTGATTATCAGTAGAAAACCAGCTAAAACCAGAAAAGGAAACAGACTCCCTTGAACAAAATTACACAGCCGCTCAGCAGATTAGCTGACAATAACCTCCCAAATCAAGCAATTAAGCAAGTCGAATCAGACCTGGACAGCTAACAAGAGAGGCGCTCATATCCAGCCAATGACACGCGGGACATGAAGAAACCAGACTATAGAAGCCAGAACCAAGATGAGCCAAACAGCTCCGCAGGCCAACAACCAACAGGGATCATAAAAGCTTCAGCCAACCCAGCCAAACCAGCCGAATGGCAGACCTGCATACAGAAATGAAGGGGCCACCCGGAGGCAACCCAACCAATCCGAGACAGCCACACACCATAGACCAAACCAGCCACGGGATACAGCCAATAACGCAGCCAGCCTTGAAATGTATTAAAGTGAAGTCCACCCATCCAGATTAAAGTGAACTCCATGTTTGCATGAACCATGCACTCACGAGACGAACCCGCTTCCAATATTTGCCAAAGAAGAACTCGCTTGGACCCACCCATGCATTACCCATGCAGCAGCTTACGCCCAATCCAGCCACGTGAAATGGGGCCAAAATAATTCAGCCTCTTCATCACAGTGGACATCTTCGGCCTATACATGCAGCAGAACCCATAAATGAGTGAGATGCCTAGGAACCAATAGCAACCCAGCACAACTCCGCATGGAGCTATTAAAGCGGAACCAATAGGAAGTGGTCCTTTTCATGAAAATGAAACACAGTATAAAACAAAATTTGGAACCTCCTGAACATGGCTTCAACTTCTCTAGATTTAGCCTCAAAAACCCGCTTGTTTCTTTCTTCCCAAATAAGATATACAGTGATACCCAGGGACACTCTACGCATCCGTGAGATAAGATTGGACCTCTTGGGATATAGCCCCCGAAGTGCACTGGAGATGGACGACATCCTCCTGCCAATATGAAGCCAATCTTTTATCCTACCCCACAACCTGCCCGTCCAGTTACATGCGAAGAACAAATGAGCA
The DNA here is from genome assembly GCF_005239225.2 of Populus alba. Lineage (NCBI taxonomy): Eukaryota > Viridiplantae > Streptophyta > Magnoliopsida > Malpighiales > Salicaceae > Populus > Populus alba. The sequence goes on from NC_133291.1 coordinate 20,142,926, forward strand.
TGGGACTCGGCTTCACACCGACAGAAGGCACAAGAGGGATCAGCCGGGGTGAACCACAACTTGTCTCGAGTTTTAAGCTTACCCATGGCAGCCAGCCATAATATAAAGCTGTATTTTGGAAGTGACCACTGCTCCCAGACAACCCGTCCCCATGGGACTGTTGGACCAGCCGGCCTGAAGAAATCATAGGCATGGGCAAGAAAAGGACCTGCAGAATTAGACCAGTTTCTCATCATAGAGACACTCTCCACCTCTGAGCCCCCACCATGTTGAGAGATAACATCCCGGACCGTGATGATGGCTTTCCACAAAGGGGAAGAAGAGTGATGCGCCTGGACAGACCAGATGGAGCCACTGCTCAAATAAAAGTGGTGTATCCAACGAATCCAAACCGAGTCCGATTTAAGATGAATATTCCACAGCTGCTTACTGAGAAAACTACGGTTGCGGGCTTGGAGATCAAACAAACCCAGACCACCCTTATTTTTAGGGAAACATACAATCTTCCAGGCGACAATGGCGGAGGAACCACGGCAGGCATCGCCAGTCCAGAGGAAATTTCTGCAAATACTGATCATTTGCTTCAGCACAATAGCAGGGACAGGGAAGATATTTAACCAGAACTGGACTTTCCCAAATAAAACCGATCGGAGAAGCTCCAATCGCCCTGCATAAGTAAGATATCGACCCATCCAGCCTTGGATTGACGAGTGCAAGTCTTGCAGAAGCGGGGTGAATTGGCTAGCAAGCAGCCTGTGTGGGCTAAGTGGGACTCCAAGGTATGTAAAAGGAAACTGCCCTTCCCTGAAGCCGGAGACTGAAAGAATAGCAAGCTTCTGCACAAAACCAACTCCCCCAAAGAAAATGAACGATTTCTGGGGGTTAATGTGCAAACCTGAGGTCCGACCAAAGATAGTAAGCTGCTGGATAATACAAGAGACTGATGAGAGGTCCCCCCGAGCAAGAAGAAGGACATCGTCTGCAAAGGCAAGGTGGGTGATGCCCTGAACTGCACATTTGGGATGATAACGAAACCCCTCCTGCTGAGAAGCTAGAGAGAGCATCCTTGAAAAATATTCCATACAACATATGAAAATATACGGAGACAAGGGGTCTCCTTGACGTACCCCACACTGTCCCGAAAAAAAACCATGAATATCTCCATTTACAGCTACCGAGTAAGATGCCGAGGAAATACACTGCATAACAAGCAAAACAAAGTGAGCAGGGAAGCCAAGGTGACAGAGAAGGCTTTCCAAGAAATCCCACTGCACTGAATCAAAGGCCTTCTTGAAGTCCACTTTCAGCAAGCAACGGGGAGAAGAACGCTTCCTACAATATTGGCGGAGCAGTTCCTGAACCAGATTTATATTGTCGCTCATATATCTCCCACCCAAGAAAGCATTCTGCATGGGGCTGACCATTTCGTGAAGAACTTGAGCGAACCGGCCAGCTAAGATCTTGGACAACACTTTGTAAATTACATTAACTACAGGAGATAGGTTGAAATCAAGAGGGGAGGATACATTCCCGGATTTGGGAACCAAGGCAATGATGGAGTGGGTCACCTGTTTGAGTAGCCGACCAGTATGAAAGAAGTCTTGGATGGCAGCACAGAAGTCCCCACCGACTATAGGCCAGGCTTGCTTGAATAAGAAGGAGGAATACCCGTCTGGGCCAGGGGCTTTCTTAGCTCTTTCTTTTACTTTTTTTTTGATCAAATGTAAGAAGTATATTAGATCAAAAAGAGCAAGGCAAGCTTGCAAAACAAGCTGGAGACCAGCAGAGTACAAGATATATACATAAATTCTAAAAGGGAACAAGCTCCCCAAAAGAAACAGAAACAGAAAATCAGCAGAATACAGGCTGAAAACAACATGCCGAAACCGAAGAGGCACCAACCCAAAGGGCCAGAACAAGCATCAAGAGAAAAGTGCCAAAGGTGAAGGAAGGAACCAAAAAGAAATTTTTCGGTTCCCAGCCTAACCCAAAATAAGGAATAAAGAGCCAAAAACCGGGCCATAAACCATACAAGCCATCATACAAAGGACAGCATAGGAGAAGCAACCGGCAACCAATCCAGGACTGGGACTTGGAATCCATGCAACAGCCATGCAGCAACAAAAGATAACTCAACCATGCAGCCAATAACCGGAGGCAAGACAGACTATTCAAAGAGACCAGCATCAGCCAATAGGAGGCAACCAGCAAGCCAGGCTTATTTGGAAAGGCTACAAATGGCAGCAGAGGAGATACATCCAGCCATCAATTAGCCAACCCCAGGCAGGGACGTGGAGACCATGCATTAAACCAGCAGCACACAAATGCACCGAAGCAAGCAGTCAGCCACAAGAGGAAGGACACGTGCTAATGAATGCAATCCATGCAAAAAGGCAGAGCATGAACCATGCATTCACGTATCAAGAGAACTGAAAAGCACCAGCATTTATAAGCAAGGGGGACCAGCCACCCAAAGACAAAGATTGGTGGGACCAGCAAGTAAGATGAGCCACGAACAATTTGCATGAACCATGCACACAAGAGCCAACAATTCACGAGGAATATGAAGGAAACAACACAGAGGGCGAAGCAGCAAAATTTGAGGCAACAGGACTCCCATGCAGAGAATGTCAACCCAGCTGCTCTTTCTTTTTTTTGACCAAATGTTAGAAATATATAGATCAAAAAGTTAGACTAACTGGAAACCAGAAAGCCAATAAAACAACTGTACAAAACAAACCAGGGGGAACAGGCTCCCAACTGGCACAAAGAAACCCAAAAAAAAATAAAAGCCAAGCCAACAGTTATTACAGGAATAACAACAAACCCACAAAGCAAGCCAAGAACCTAGCAAGCCAAACACAAAAGCCATTAAAATACAACAGCCAGCAAAGAGAAGTGAAGCAAATCGTGGGCATGTCATGCAGCAGTAGGAGGAGAAGTCGAGAGGCACGGCGACAGAAGAAGCCATAGCAAGGCAACAATCCCATATTAACTGGACTCCAAGAGAAGCCGAGATGCCAATGTAACAGGAAACAGACAAGGCAAGTGGCATCATACCTATAACAGAAAGCCACGAGAACAACAGCTGCAATGGACATGCAACCAACGCAACTGAGAAACCAAATATAGAAGCAAGGGAATGCATCCATATGAAAAGGTTAGTGGAGGCCATGGATAAAGCATGCTCAGGAAATTAATGACCCCCAAAGAGCCATGCAACAGCAACACAGAGAGCAGGAAATCTCATATGCACAACAACGGGCACCTTAAAGATACAGGCAATCACCCTACAGCCAATTGGAGGTGATCCTTTTCATGAAATGGAACACCGTGTAAAAACAGATTTGAAATCTCCTGGACAATGACATCAAAACCTCCCTAGTTATCATCAAAAGACCGCTGATTAATTTCTTTTTCCCAGATAAGATTACACACAGAGAATACCAATGGAGAACTCTGCGCATCCGGAGCCACAAGATTGGGACCTCTTAGGGAATAACCCACGAAGAGCATATTGATGGAATAACATCGTCTACCAATACGAAAGCCAATCTTTATCCTTCCCAAAGCCTGCGTCCAGCTACAAGCAAAAACAAATTGGGCATGGGTCTCAGCTTTCACACCTACAGAAGGCACAAGAGGGGTCAGACGGAATGAACCACAACCTGTCCCGAGTTTTGAACAGTTTGCCCAAAGCCCCAACCATTAATATAAAGCTGTATTTTGGAAGGGACCACTGCTCCCAGACAACCCGATCCCATGAGACAATTGAACCAACCGGCCTGAAGAAATCATATGCATGAGCAAGAAAAGGACCAGCTGAAGTATACCAGGCTCGCATCAAGGATACACACTCTTCCTCTGATCCCCACAATGTTGAGAGATACCCATCTCGAATATTAATGATGGCCTTACCACAGAGGGGAAGAGAGAGTGATGCGCCTGGAACAGACCAGATGGAGCCACTGCTCAATAGAAATGATGTATCCAGCGAATCCAAACCGAATCCTTTTGAGATGAATGTGCCACAACTGCTTACTGAGAAAGCTATTGTTTATCGGGCAAGGAGATCAAACAAAAGCCAAGCCACCCTCATTTTTAGGAAGACAAACAGTCTTCCAAGCAACGATAGCAGAGGAACCACGACATGCATCACCAGTCCAGAGGAAATTTCTGCATATGCTAATTATTTGCTTGAGTACAGTTGCAGGGACAGGGAATATGTTCAACCAGAACTGGACCTTCCCAAATAGAACCGATCGAAGAAGCTCCAAGCGCCCAGCAAAGTAAGATATCTACCCATCCAGCCTTGGATAGACAATTTCAGGTCTAACTGCAGAAGAGGAGTGAATTGGCTTGCTAGCAGTCGATGGCGGGCTAAGAGGGACCCCCTCCAAGATAAGTAAAAGGAAACTGCCCTTCACTAAATCCAGTGGCTGAGAAGAATAGAATGCTTTTTGCTCTGTGGCCCACACCTCCAAAGAAAGATGGACGATTTCTGTGGATTAATTGTGTAAACCAGAAATTTGGCCAAAGAGATTAAGCCTGCTGCTGGAGAAAACAAGAGACTGAAGAGAGGTCCCCGCGAGAAAGAAGAAGGACATCATCTGCGAAGGCAAGGTGGGAGATACTTTGAATCGCACACTTGGGATGGAAACTGAACCCATCCTGCTGAGATGCTAGAGAGAGCATCCTTGAAAAATATTTCATGCAGCATATGAAAAGATACGGAGACAATGGGTCTCCTTGACGCACTCCACACTTGCCCGAAAAGAACCCATGAATATCACCATTCACAGCCACTGAATAGGACGCAGATGATACACACTGCATGACCAGCAAGACAAAGTGTGCAGGGAAGCCAAGGTGACAAAGAAGACTTTCCAAGAAATCCCATTGAACAGAATCGAAAGCCTTCTTGAAATCCACTTTCATCAAGCAACGAGGAGAGGAACGCTTCCTACAATACTGGCGGAGAAGTTCCTGGACCAAATTAATATTGTCACTCATATGTCTCCCCCCCAAGAACGCATTCTGCATGGGATTGACAATATCCTGAAGAGCAAGAGCTAGCCGGCCAGCTAAGATCTTGGACAAGACTTTGTAGATTACATTACAACAGGAGATAGGCCGATAATCGGATGGGGAAGAGGCATTCTCAGGGAACAATAGCAAGGAAATCAAATCAATTATGGAATCTAGTGGTTTAACTTGTTTGAGCAGCCTACCTGAAACAAAAAGAAATCCTGAATGGCAGCACAGAAATCTCCCACCGCAATAGACCAAGCTTGCTTAAAGAAAAAGGAGGAATATCATCTGGACCAGGGGCTCTTTCATTTCCAATACTGAAGACAGCATGACGAATATCCTCCTGAGAGACCGGGGATAGGAGAGAGCCCTGGGAAGAAGAGGAGAGACACGGACCACACTGACATTGTAGCACTGTCCAAGGAATGGTTGACTGCGAAGAACCCAGCAGCTGACTATAGTATGCCACAAAGACGTCCCCCACTTCCTTAAGAGAGGTAGTGATCCGACCATTGCTACATGTGTAGCTGGAATGAAGTTCCTCCTGTGGTGTGCCTCATGAGAGATGGAAAAACTTGGACCCTCGATCACTGTCCTGGAGAAATTTACATTTATTTTTCTGGCTGAAAAACTACGTGCTCCGCAAACTTTAGAGAAGAGAGCTTAGAGCGAAGAGCCTTGTCCTGCTCAAACAATGGACTGGTTGTCTCTAAATCGTGTTGGGAAAGCAGATTGGATCTGATCCAGATGGGATTCAAGGCTGGAGACCCTCTCAGAAATATGGCTGAAATGAAGCCGGTTAAGCTCCTTCAAGGGGCCCTTCAGTAGCTTCAGCTTGCGGCATAAAGATGTACATGGGCGTGCCCATACACCTGCGTCAACCAACAAAAAGAAACAACACCCAGAAACTGATCATGAGCAGCCACATATTAAAAATTTGAAGTTGCCCTACCCTGTACATAGGAGGTCCAACTTCACTGCAGCTGGGGAGTGGTCTGAAAAATGCACCAGGAGTGGCAAAGTGCAACATGAGCAGAACTATGCAAAAGAGGACCAGAAGGGATTAGTTAGAAACCCTTATCAAGCTTACCTCCAAACCATTACGCGTTTGACCAAGTGTATGGCAAGCCAGTTTGAGGTAGACATCCGACAAGCCAATGCAACAACAATAATCACTGAAATCAGAAACTTCATAAGCTGAGACGACTTCGCCATTATGCTTGTCAGAAGAGGAAAGCAAAGAGTTAAAATCTCCTAGAACAAGCCAGGGGTGCATTGCGAGTTCCCTCTCCTTAACTCCTTTCCCAAAGAGACGCTTGGCAGTGATAGAGTTAAAACCATATACAAAAGTGGCCTTGAATTTCAACTGGGAGATTAAGCAGGAGATGGAAAAAGATGAATGGCTTGCGCTGAGGATGATAGCAAATCAACTTTGAACTGTATCCGGGTTCCAAAAAAAACAACAATCTCTAGCCGTGGGAGCCATTGCTGGCATTGGACAAATACTGCCAATGCTTCAGGCCTAAGTTTGTGCATGGAAGCAACTCTGGCAGGAAGCATTTTTGCTTTCAAGTAGCCCACAAACATCAATTTTGTTCTTCTTCATGAGCTGACCACCTCATGCTACTTTGAGGGGGTTATTCAGCCCCCTGATATTCCAGCCTATATAGATAATCATGGATTGGCCGGGGAAGGGGATACCCTTCCACTACGACTTCGCTGTTTTTGATATACGGGTCCTAACCCCACACTTGAGCCAGCTACACCCTTATCAATAAGAGGAGCTCTCACAAATATTCCCAACCCCATTCACATTAGTTCCAATGCAGGGGGATTACAAGCCACCTCATCACAAGAGGGAATAATCAATGGAACAGTAGGATCAGGAGGAGGATCCTGATCATTCACTTCACAAGAGTTTCCAAGCAGAATGAATCCGTCTAGGAGAGTGTAGTTAGGTGGCTCGTTGATCAATACCTTTGCCAAGCCTGTAGGAGAGGGAGAAGCCTGGTATAGACGATTGCATCTAGCACCTGGTCAGACCACAACAGCCTTCCCCTTACGCTTACTAGCATTTGCGTGAGTCCACAGTAACCCACCCAGCTGAATGAATCTAGAACATCTTCTGGCAATCACATTGTGGTGCAGCTGGGGTGGCCCAATCTAATCAAAAACATTCACCCTAGCAACAACATCCAAGTTCTGAGGTTGAGGGCAGGGAACCTTATGGAAGAAGCTGCGGCCTTGGAACAGAGAATTCGGGGTGGCCTAGAACGTGACAAAAATTGCAGTACTTGGGCAGGACTCATAAACCACCTTTGATGCAGTGTAAGACCTTCTGGAAGAGATATCTCCACAGATTGACGAAGCTCCTCAAGCAAGTCGATTTCCACCGTCCAGCACTCTAGCATAAGACATGCGAGATAGGCTGTGGGAGGTCAGCTGATCACACTGAATAGGGCCTTCCAATTACACTAGCATCTTTGACAGACAGATGGGTGACCAGCAACATAATGGAAGCATGGATAATTTAACCCAGACCGCACCCGTCGACATTCTCTTCACTGGAGAAATCAAAGTACCTTGTCATCCGGCCGGAGAACAGGGGCCGCCATAAAACAAGATAATGGGCCTCCCCGATAAGAACAGCAGTTTCGCTTCCTCAGACTTAAACGATAAATCAGCCAACCCGTTTTTCATGAATCGTAAGGGTAGCTTCAGTTTTCCAAACATTGTGAAATAATACCATTAAGAGCTTTAAACCCAGGGCTCTTTCCAGAAATGTAACCCACAGCACAAACATTCCAAATATCAAACTGAGACATGATATCCTCTTGAGAAATAGCACATGATTTAGTCAAATGATTAAGTGAATAATTTCTAAGCCTGGTGCAAGAAGGATTGGATCTATTAGAAACAAGAATATCTCGCCATTTACTAGTATACTAGCCAGGGAAAAAGATTACTTACACCAGGGGATCGGGAGCAGGCTAAGCACTCCAGAAGTAGGAACCGGGGCATGTCACTCTGTGGGAGTGAAAGGAATGGACTTTCTTTGAAAGGATTCAGCGGGGAAGGCAAGATCGGGTCTGAAAAGAAGATCAGGCCCTTGAGAATCACATCTTCATCCGTAAAATTTAAACAGGTTGATCCTCTCCAGAATGCCATCTTCAGAACCACCAGAGCAATCTTCCACCAGACAGCATCCAATAACCGAGAGCCAGAAGCAACCGCCATTGCTGGACCATATCTCTAGGGAAGGTGGGGGTAAGGGGACAATCAGGGATGGGTCGGACCCCACAACTACATTCGGAAGGCCCGCCCCATCATCAAACCAACCAAAGACCAAGACCTCTGAAACCTCCCCATCCATGCCATACCCTTGGGGGAGACAAGTTTACAGGAGAGGCGGCTTGTTCTAGGATGGGTGGTGGTGCATGGCCGTTCTCCCAGCTTGGCTCTTTCTTTTGTTTTTTTGATCAAATGTAAAAGTATATTAAATCAAAAAGAGCAAGACAAGCTTGCAATACAAGCTGGGAACTAGCAGAGAACAGAGTATAACATAAGCTCAAATCGAGAATAAATTCCCCAATGAAACAAAACAAAAAGCCAGCGAAAATACAAGCGAAGCAGGGACAAGCAAAAGCCTAATATTAAACCAAGAGACAGCCAAGCCAAGCAACCAGCCAGCCAAGCCATTACAAGGGAGGACCGAAGCCAAGCTCATCCAACAACAAAGAGTATGCCAAAAGCCAAGATGGACAACACCTTCCCCATGCAGAGACAACCGACAAATATCAAGAGCCTTTACCATAAACACTCAAATTTCCTCCTGCACGCGAAGGGAAAAGAGCTCACACATGGAGCGACACAAAGCAACAAAATGCATCAAAAGCATGACCGAAAGAGCTGCAGCCATAAAAATTGAAGAGCCAACCTCCAAGGGAACCCCCCACGTGGAAAAAACCACAAGCTTTCACAGAAGAAGGGGAAAGAAACCATCCAATGAGCATCATGGCAAAGTCATGCAGAGACTATGAAGAGACGAGAAAGACTGCACCGAAGAACCAAATAAGCCCCGGCCCACAGCTTCAATCTCACGTAAAGAACCAGCATGCATAAGCTTCTTCATGCAGCATAAGAACCAAACGCGCAGGAGACAACACAATTAACACTGAGCTGAAATAAGGTGATCCGCCAGCCATCAATTTCAAGTGGAACCCAGCAAGACTGTGGGGTGAGCACCAATCAACCGTGGCAAGCCCAGTAATTAATTTAGGAGAAAGACATGAACAAAGCCTTCCCCATGCACACCCAAAAACCGAAACTGACAAGGAGGGAAAGTGACTGGTGGAGACCAGCCAAATCAACTATGAAAAGAGCAAGACAGCCAATTGAAGGAGGCTGCACCAAAGAACCCAAAGCAGAGAATAATAATTAACTCTGGGGAGGCATCATAGGAACCAGCTATAATTTCGGCCCCATTAGTTGGCTGCACCACTAAAGGACATGCATGCTAAAGCCCCATGCAAAATTTGGATCAGCCAACCCGTAAGTTGAGGGGGTCTGCCTCATGAAATAATAACAGTGTAGAACAGGATTTGAAACCGTCTGAACACAGTATCAACTTCCCTAGTCTTCCCCTCAAAGATCCTCTTGTTTCTTTTTCCTCCCAGAGGAATATATTGTGCATAGCCACGGCTACTCTTCGCATCCTTAACTCCATGTTGCATCGACTGAGCAGACAATCCACAAATTGCATTGTTCAAAGTAGACATTCTCCTACCAATCCGCAACCAAGATTTTGATCTTAGCCCACAATCCTCCCGACCAGACGCCAGCAAAAAACAGAATGGCTATGAGATTCCAATGCCATGCCTGCATAAAACACAGAACCGTCAAACACAAACCGGGTCAAGAGGGATGAACGACAGACGGTCCCGTGTTCGAAGTTTGCCCAAGATAGCCTCCAGCCAGAGAATGAAGTTGTACTTGGGAAGGGTCCACGTTTCCCAAACCACCCGATGCCCATGGAGACGGCTGACCACTAACCGGGCGAAAGAAGTTGTATGCATGTCTAAGGAACGGGCCAACAGCAGAGGACCACCGGCTCATCAATGAAATGCTCTCATCTGAGTCCCCACAACTCTGAGAAATGTAATCCCTAACAGAGATGATGGCTTTCCACAATGGAGATGAAGATGGATGAGCTTGGACAAGCCACACATTGCTATCCCTCAAATTAAAATGGTGAATCCAGCGAATCCATACCGAATCTGTTTTGAGGTGAATATTCCAGAGTTGTTTGCCAATGAAGCTTTGGTTGTGAGCTTTAAGATCAAATAAGCCAAGGCCACCTTCAGTTTTAGGCATACAAATGGGTCTTCCATGCGACTTTAAAGCTGAGTGCTCTAGTGAACATCTCCGGTCCATAAAAAGTTTCTGCATGTGCTAATAATATTCTTCAGAACAATGTCAGGGATAGGAAAAATGTTGAGCCAGAACTGGACTTTCCCGAACAAGACGGACCGAAGGAGTTCTAAACGCCCTGCATAAGTAAGATATTTTCCGATCCAACCTTGGACTGACGACTTCAAGTCCATTAGAAGAGGCGAGAACTGGCTGGCTAGCAGTCTATGGGGACTCAAAGGGACCCCCAGATATGTGAAAGGGAAGCTGCCTTCTTTGAAGCCCGACATAGAGAGAATGACTTGTTTTTATGCACCGGTTACCCCACCAAAGAAAATGGATGATTTCTGCGGGTTTATGTCCAACCCAGAAGTCTGCCCAAAAAGTGATAGTTGGCGGAGGAGGCATTGAACTGAGGAAGGGTCACCACGAGAAAGGAGCAGGACGTCATCTGCGAATGCAAGGTGACTAATTCCTTGCAGCTCACATTTGGGATGAAAACGAAATCCATCCTGTTGGGTGGCCAGCTTGAGCATCCTGGAGAAATACTCCATACAACAAATGAAAATGTATGGGGAAAGGGGTCCCCCTGTCGAACACACTTTTCCCCCGGAAGAACCCATGATGTTCACCATTAACTGCAATAGAGAAGTAAGCAGTAGACACACATTGCATGACAAGGCAACAACTTTGCTGGAAACCCAAGTGGCAAGAGAAGGTTTTCTATAATCCCCACTGGACAGAGTCGAATGCTTTCTTAAAGTCTACCTTCAACAAACAGCGGGGGGATGATCTTTTCCTGCCATATTGACGAAGGAGCTCCTGCACCAGATTGATATTGTCACTCATAAATCTGCCACCTAGGAAGGCATTTTGCGTGGGGCTGACAATCACCTTGAGCACATGAGCTAGACGGCCAGCTAAGATTTTGGCTATCACCTTATAGATGACGTTACAGCAGGATATAGGTCTGAAGTCTGAGGGAGAAGAGGTATTCACTGACTTGGGGACCAATGAGATAATAGAGTGATTAACCTGTTTAAGGAGATTGCCCGAATGGAAAAAGTCTTGCACTGCTGAACAGAAAATCACCTCCCACCACAGACCATGCTTGCTTGTAGAAGAAAGAAGAGTATCCATCTGGCCCCGGGGCTTTGTCATTGCTAATATGAAGACTGCCTTGCGTATTCCTCATGGGTAATGGACTAAGAGGAAATCAAAGGAGCTAGAAGGAAAACATGGCCCACAACTTATTACTGCATGTCAATGGAGTGGTGGCGTTGGATGTGCCTAAGAGCTGCTGGTAGTAGCAACGAATTCATCGCCCAACCTGCTGTAGAGAATTGCTAAGGACCACCATGGTTGCACGTAATTGCAGAGATGAAGTTCCTCCGGTGGTTGTGCTCATCGAGAGCTGAAAGAACTTTGAGCCCCTGTCACTGTGTTGAAGAAAAGTGCATTTGGTCTTCTGGCTAAAGAATTGTTCTCCGCAAATTTTAAAGTGGACAGCTTGGGAGCGAAGGAGGCTGTCATGTGCATGCAAGAGCTGGTTTATCCATGTCTTGGGTGTAAAGCATATTTGGTGCTGCTCCAGGTCAGATTCTAGCCTAGCTACACGTTCAGATATATGGCTGAAGTGTAAGACGATTGAGCTCCTTCAAATGCACTTTTAACAATTTGAGGCGGCGACATAAGATGTACATAGGAGTGCCATATACATGGAGGGCCAATGAGAAGAGACCAAGGACGTGAAATCAGCATGGGATGCCCACATGTCAAAGAACTTAAAGCACCGTCTACCCTGCTCAAGAGGACCCAAACGGACTGCTGCTGGAGAGTGATATGTAAATGCTCCAGGAGGACTAAAATGAACATGAGTGGAATGATGCAGTGAAGACCACGATGGATTAATCATAACTCTATCCAGCTTACTCCAAACAGAACCATTAGTCCAACTAAAATGGCAGCCCGTGAAGTTTACATCATGCAGGACCAAGGTCAGAACAGCAAGCTCGAAATCAGTGGTTCATACAAGGAAACAGCCTCACCGTTGTGTTTGTCTGCTGATGAAAGCACTGAATTAAAGTCTCCAAGAACCATCCAAGGTGAGATAGAGCTATATTGCCTCAATTCCCCCCACAACAATCGTCTAGCAACAATGGTATTAAACCCATACACAAAAGTAAGCATAAAGCTAACCTAAGATATCAAGCTGGTTACAGAAAAGTGAAGAGACTGAGCTGATGAGGCAAGCAAGTTTAGTTTAACCGTTGTGGGGTTATAAAACACCACTATTCTGGCAGTCCCTGTTGTATCAACATTTGTAAAATATTTCCAGTGCTTGAGATGAAGTTTATGCAGTGCTACTACTCGAAAGGGGAGCAGTTTGGTTTCAAGCAAGCCACACACATCCATCTTATGCTTCTGCATGAGGCGTACAACCTCATGCTGTTTCAGGGGATTGTTGAGTCCCCTGATGTTCCAACTGTGAATTATCATGGGAGTGTAGAGGAAGGGGGAACCCTTCCACCACGGTCACGATTCTTCTGGTTCCGGGTTCTGACCCCATTCCTTGCAGACACATCCAATGAAGGAGCAATATCAGTCTTTCCAGCCATAGCAACAGGATGGCTAGTCTCAACAGCACTGACTTGTGCTACCACCGGTACTACATTAGGGGGGGGAGCCAGACCATCTCCATCACATGAGGGAACCACCAATGGAACAGGTATAGAAGGGGGGAGAGGCCAAACGATTTCTGGACATATAGGAGATGAAGGAGCATCCACCCTTGTCTTAGAAACTGCCACCTCCTTTCCCTTAGGACTGGGGCCGGACTTCTTGCTATGTTTGCACCTAGATTCCACCGTGACCCAAACTGCAGTAGAAGCATGGTCAACTTCTGAAGTGGCAGCCACCCCGGAGGCTATTGGGATGGCATTGTCTGGGACTTAAGACTGGCTTTGCACTGGAGGTGTAGGAGGAGCATCCTGGTGAGATATCTGAGGGCCCAAGCGGCTGAAAGCATTCCCTTTCGCTGATGGAGCCGCCTGAGTCTGAGGATGGCTTGAAGAAACTAAGTTGGAAGCAGCAGCAGCCTTGGGACAAAGAAGGCGAGAATGGCCAAGAACATGGCAGAAGTTACAATACTTGGGCAGGGACTCATAAACTACTTTCTGGTGCAATGCAAGACCATCTGGTAGAGATATCTCCACAAAGTGACGAAGCTCCTCAAGCAAGTCAATTTCAATCAACACTCTAGCATAAGACATACGGGAGAGATTGGAGGTGAGCTGATCACACTGGATCGGCTTACCTATTACACTGGCTATCTTTGAGAGACAGATTGGGGACCAACAACACAGTGGAAGACATGGAAATTTTACCCAGACTGGCACCCGTGACATCTCTTCACTGGAGAAATCAAAGAACTTCGACATAGGCATGAGAACAAGGGGCCGACCATACACAAGATAGGGACCCCCCCGAAGAACAATAAGCTTCTCCTCCTCAGTCTTAAAACGATAAATCAGCCAGCCAGTCTCATGGATGGTGAGGGTGGCTTCAGTTTTCCAAACAGTGGAAATTATACCATTGAGTGCTTTAAACCCAGGACTCCTTCCAGAAATATAACCCACAACACATACATTCCAAATGTCAAACTGGGACATGATATCCTCATGGGATATATCACACGATTTAGACAAATGGTTTAGTGAAAAATTTTTAAGCCTGGTGCAAGAGGTTCTATTGGAGAAGAGAACGTCTCTCCATTTGCTAATACTAGGGCCAGGAGTAATACCTGCACCGGGGGGAGGAGGAGCAGATGATACACACTGCATGACCAGCAAGACAAAGTGTGCAGGGAAGCCAAGGTGACAAAGAAGACTTTCCAAGAAATCCCATTGAACAGAATCGAAAGCCTTCTTGAAATCCACTTTCATCAAGCAACGAGGAGAGGAACGCTTCCTACAATACTGGCGGAGAAGTTCCTGGACCAAATTAATATTGTCACTCATATGTCTCCCCCCAAGAACGCATTCTGCATGGGATTGACAATATCCTGAAGAGCAAGAGCTAGCCGGCCAGCTAAGATCTTGGACAAGACTTTGTAGATTACATTACAACAGGAGATAGGCTGATAATCGGATGGGGAAGAGGCATTCTCAGATTTGGGAACCAAGGCAATTATGGAGTGGTTAACTTGTTTGAGCAGCCTACCTGAAACAAAGAAATCCTGAATGGCAGCACAGAAATCCCCACCGACAATAGACCAAGCTTGCTTAAAGAAAAAGGAGGAATATCCATCTGGACCAGGGGCTCTTTCATTTCCAATACTGAAGACAGCATGACGAATATCCTCCTGAGAGACCGGGGATAGGAGAGAGCCCTGGGAAGAAGAGGAGAGACACGGACCACACTGAATTGTAGCACTGTCCAGAGGAATGGTTGACTGCGAAGAACCCAGCAGCTGACTATAGTATGCCACAAAGACGTCCCCCACTTCCTTAAGAGAGGTAGTGATCCGACCATTGCTACATGTGGTAGCTGGAATGAAGTTCCTCCTGTGGTTGTGCCTCATGAGAGCATGGAAAAACTTGGACCCTCGATCACTGTCCTGGAGAAATTTACATTTTATTTTCTGGCTGAAAAACTGGTGCTCCGCAAACTTTAGAGAAGAGAGCTTAGAGCGAAGAGCCTTGTCCTGCTCAAACAAGGACTGGTTGTCTCTATCGTGTTGGAAAGCAGATTGGATCTGATCCAGATGGGATTCAAGGCTGGAGACCCTCTCAGAAATATGGCTGAAATGAAGCCGGTTAAGCTCCTTCAAGGGGCCCTTCAGTAGCTTCAGCTTGCGGCATAAAATGTACATGGGCGTGCCATACACCTGCGTCAACCAACAAAAAGAAACAACACCCAGAAACTGATCATGAGCAGCCCACATATTAAAAAATTTGAAGTTGCGCCTACCCTGTACATAGGAGTCCAACTTCACTGCAGCTGGGGAGTGGTCTGAAAATGCACCAGGAGTGGCAAAGTGCACATGAGCAGAACTATGCAAAGAGGACCAGAAGGGATTAGTTAGAACCCTATCAAGCTTACTCCAAACCATACCGTTTGACCAAGTGTAATGGCAGCCAGTGTAGGTAGCATCCCGAAGGCCAATGTCAAAACAATAATCACTGAAATCAGAAACTTCATAAGCTGAGACGACTTCGCCATTATGCTTGTCAGAAGAGGAAAGCAAAGAGTTAAAATCTCCTAGAACAAGCCAGGGGTGATTGGAGTTCCATCTCCTTAACTCCTCCCAAAGAGGACGCTTGGCAGTGATAGAGTTAAAACCATATACAAAAGTGGCCTTGAATTTCAACTGGGAGATTAAGCAGGAGATGGAAAGATGAATGGCTTGCGCTGAGGATGATAGCAAATCAACTTGAACTGTATCCGGGTTCCAAAAAAACAACAATTCTAGCCGTGGGAGCCATTGCTGCATTGGACAAATACTGCCAATGCTTCAGCCTAAGTTTGTGCATGGAAGCAACTCTGGCAGGAAGCATTTTTGTTTCAAGTAACCCACAAACATCAATTTTGTTCTTCTTCATGAGGCTGACCACCTCATGCTACTTGAGGGGGTTATTCAGCCCCCTGATATTCCAGCTATAGATAATCATGGATTGGCCGGGGAAGGGGATACCCTTCCACTACGACTTCGCTGTTTTTGATTACGGGTCCTAACCCCACACTAAGCAGCTACACCCTTATCAATAAGAGGAGCTCTCACAATATTCCCAACCCCATTCACATTAGTTGCCAATGGCAGGGGGGGATTACAAGCCACCTCATCACAAGAGGGAATAATCAATGGAACAGTAGGATCAGGAGGAGGATCCTGATCATTCACTTCACAAGAGTTTCCAAGCAATGAATCCGGTCTAGGAGAGTGAGTAGGGGGTTGATCAATACCTTTGCCAGCCTGAGGAGAGGGAGAAGCCGGAGAGATTGCATCTAGCACCTGGTCAGGACCCACAACAGCCTTCCCCTTACGCTTACTAGATTTGCGTGAGTCCACAGTAACCCACCCAGCTGAATGATCTAGAGCATCTTCTGGCATCACATTGTGGTGGCAGCTGGGGGCCCAATCTATCAAAAACATTCACCCTAGCAACAACACGCTACACTAATGTATTCAACGAGTCTATAGCCTTGGCCGACAGGCCCAGGTAATCTTTGAAATGTCATCGTGATGGGGATAGATCATTGCAATTGTTGGTCTTCAACGAGGAATTCCTAGTAAGCGCGAGTCATTAGCTCGCGTTGACTACGTCCCTGCCCTTTGTACACACCACCCATCGCTCCTACCGATTGAATGGTCCGGTGAAGTGTTCGGATCACGGCGACGTGGGCAGTTCGCCGACAGCAACCTCACGAGAAGTCCACTGAACCTTATCATTTAGAGGAAGGAGAAGTCGTAACAAGGTTTCTGTAGGTGAACCTGCGGAAGGATCATTGTCGAAACCTGCCTAGCAGAACGACCCGCGAACCCATGGCATGACAAGCTGGGCTCGGGGTGCACCCGCCCCCCGTGTCCTCGCGGGCCATGGAGGGACGCATCTGCGCCCTGCACAGCTCGCAAACGAACCCCGGCGCGAGAAGCGCCAAGGAAATTGAGTACTAGGAGCGCGCCCCCTAGCCTCGGCGTCGGGGGCGCGCCTTCTTCGAGTGATAATCTAAACGACTCTCGGCAACGGATATCTCGGCTCTCACATCAACGGATATCTCGACTCTCTCGAGTCTTTGAACGCAAGTTGTGCCTGAGGCCTTCTGGTCGAGGGCACGTCTGCCTTGGTGTCACGCATCGTCGCCCCCTCTCCCCTCGGCTCACGAGGGCGGGGGCGGATACTGGTCTCCGCGGTTGGCCCAAAATGGAGTCCTCGGCGATGGTCACCACGACGGTCGTGCGGGTGCTTGTCGCCCCTGGGATCTCCTGGACCCTCGGGCATCGAATTTCTAGGATGCTCTCGTTGCGACCCCAGGTCAGGCGGGACTACCCGCTGAGTTTAAGCATATCAATAAGCGGAGGAAAAGAAACTTACAAGGATTCCCTTAGTAACGGCGAGCGAACCGGGAAATGCCCAGCTTGAGAATCTGGCGCCTGCGGCGTCTGAATTGTAGTCTGGAGAAGCGTCCTCAGCGGCAGACCAGACCCAAGTCCCCTGGAAAGGGGCGCCGAAGAGGGTGAGAGCCTCATCGTGGCTGGACCCTGCCGCACCACGAGGCGCTGTCTGCGAGTCGGGTTGTTTCGGAATGCAGCCCCAATCGAGCGGTAAATTCCATCCAAGGCTAAATACGGGCGAGAGACCAATAGCAAACAAGTACCGCGAGGGAAAGATGAAAATGACTTTGAAAAGAGAGTCAAAGAGTGCTTGAAATTGTCGGGAGGGAAGTGGATGGGGGCCGGGGATGCGCCCTGGTCGGATGTGGAACGGTTACGGCTAGTTCGCCGATCGGCTCGGGGCGTGGACCGATGCGGATCGCGGTGGCAGCCCAAGCCTGGGCCTTTGAAATGCCCGTGGAGACGCCGTCGTCGCGATCATGGACTACAGCACGCGCCGTCACGGCATGCCCTGGAACATGCGCGCTCCGGGCATCGGCCTGTGGGCTCCCCATTCGTCCCGTCTTGAAACACGGACCAAGGAGTTTGACATGTGTGCGAGTCAACGGGCGAGTAAACCCGTAAGGCGCAAGGAAGCTAACTGGCGGGATCCCCTCGAGGGTTGCACCGCCGACCAACCTTGATCTTCTGAGAAGGGTTCGAGTGAGAGCATGCCTGTCGGGACCCGAAAGATGGTGAACTATGCCTGAGCGGGGCGAAGCCAGAGGAAACTCTGGTGGAGGCCTGCAGCGATACTGACGTGCAAATCATTTGTTTGACTTGGGTATAGGGGCGAAAGACTAATCGAACCGTCTAGTAGCTGGTTCCCTCCGAAGTTTCCCTCAGGATAGCTGGAGCTCGGTGCGAGTTCTATCGGGTAAAGCCAATATTTGAGGCATCGGGGGCGCAACGCCCTCAACCTATTCTCAAACTTTAAATAGGTAGGACGGCGTGGCTGCTTCGTTGAGCCGCGCCACGGAATCTAGAGCTCCAAGTGGGCCATTTTTGGTAAGCAGAACTGGCGATGCGGGATGAACCGGAAGCCGGGTTATGGTGCCCAACTGTGCGCTAACCTAGAACCCACAAAGGGTGTTGGTCGATTAAGACAGCAGGACGGTGGTCATGGAAGTCGAAATCTGCTAAGGAGTGTGTAACAACTCACCTGCCGAATCAACTAGCCCCAAAAATGGATGGCGCTGAAGCGCGCGACCTATGCCTGGTCGTCGGGGCAAGCGCCAGGCCCTGATGAGTAGGAGGGCGCGGCGGTCGCTGCAAAACCCGGGGCGCGAGCTCGGGCAGAGCGGCCGTCAGTGCAGATCTTGGTGGTAGTAGCAAATATTCAAAGGAGAACTTTGAAGGCCGAAGAGGGGAAAGGCTCCATGTGAATGACACGACCAAACGATTGATGTCTTCTCCCAAGTGCAGGAGTGTCGAAGTAATAAATAACCCGGCAAGACCGGGGTCGAACCACAGAGAGGTTAATTGTATAAATTATAAATAACAAGAAGATAACAACAACAACAACAACAATAATAACAATAATAATAATTATTATACTCAGTACGTGGCGTTGTTATACCTGAGAATGATCTAAAGATCGGTCACAAGTTTCCAGCCTATATACTGAGTTTATGAAAAGATCAAAGATATATATATTATATAATATAAACAAAATGTAAATAATAATAATAATAATAATAAAAGCAGAAGATGAAGAAATTAATGAGAACTTTGAGATGAAAGATTAATGTAAGGATTAAACAATGATAAAAACAAATGTCAAGGTTAGAGGATCCACTAATGGTACTTCAAACAAGTATAGTATAAACTCTTATTACTCAATTGGAAACCACACATAAAGGAGGTTTCAATCAGATTATAAATTGTTAACATGATTGCATTAGTTATCTTATTCGAATAAAGCTAATACTTGTAAATGTTGGCAGGCATTCATGATTATAACTTATGTTAACAACAAATCAAGTTCCTTTCATAGCTCAGGTGTCGGTTATACCATACAGTATGAGCTATGAAAGTGCCAAGTATTTGTTGTACCAAGTGTTATACAACATAAATCTAGATTAACCATTTAACAAGCAAAGTATTAAAAGTGAACAAGATAACAAATATAAAACATGTTAGTATCCAACGTTAAGGTCCATGTTAAGTTTATATTATACTTATTCTTACACCATTAGTGTACCCTTTTCACCTTGACATAATTAACTTAGCTGAACATAATGAAAGAAAGAAACATAAATGAACAAGATAAGAACATAAATGAGAAAGAGGTTAACTAAGTAAAGGAAAGGAAATGAAGTGCATAAACTTGATATTAATGAAAGCAAGACATAAGCAATACAAAGAGAGAGAGCAATAGCATGATCTTGATCTGGAAACCAAGATGCCTCAATACATGGTAAGTGCTCCTTTTATAGGCCAAAATTTAGAACTATTGATTTGTTAATTAATTGATGAGTGGGTGGCCACATCTTGACTTGGTGACAATCCTTATCTTCTTGTCTGAACAAGACGTCATTGCTAACATCATAATTTGCCCAGAATCCTCAGGAATGTTCTAGGAAATTGTCTAAGCTTTCCAACAAAAAAAAAGATGAGGTCATTTGGACTTCTAGAACTCAAGATATGGGCTGAACACTAAATAGTGTCTGGGCTGCAGGACAGCTTCGGACTTCTTCGTTGTTCCTTCAGTTTGGACTTCAAAACGGCCTTTTTAAATCTTGGGCTCCCATGAAAGTTGTAGGCCTTTGTCTTACCTTTCCATCCATATAAAATGGACCTAAATCCGAGATCTAGAGCTCCAGATATGATCCAATTACCGAGCAATGTTCCGGTTTGGATTGCATCGGCATCTCTTTTCTAAGTTTGGCCATCTCTTTGTCCTTTCACTTTCAATACTTAAACTCATCAATCAATCCTTTTATTTATGTGATAGGCCTGCATTTAAAATGAGCATTTACCATAAATTAAGGTATCTTATAGTATCAAAGTTGTTATTATAAAACATGCTTTAGTTAAGGAGTTATTGATACTTCAAGTGCAAAATGATGATATAAAACCTTGATAAACATGCACTTTTAAGTACTAATCACACCCCCCAACCAGCTTATTACTAGTCCCTAGTAATCTAAAGCTTTAAAATAGAGAAACAATTTGCAAGTATCACAAAGCAAGGCATTCATCATTCAACTTCCATTAATCTATCCAGATAAAACAAACTCTCATTAAATTTATATTACTGCTTCATACTTCTTAAACAAGATATTAATAAACCTTCTTTTTATGTGCTCAATATATGAAAACATAGATGATGGGGCTTTTGTTGGAAGAAAAACAATATTATGTTCAAATGTTTAAGGTGAACTTCCTTGGGTTGGGATTATTATTATTATTACTTTTTTTTTCTTTTTTTATTTATTTATTTATTTTTATTTTTATTTATATACACATACAACTTAAAACATAATGTATCTTTAACCCATGTAACGAGTTTTAGGCTAATGACTCCCAGACCAGTTGGTCTTAGGGCATTAGGTGTTGAGACACCCCTACGAGCTTAACAACTCGGGTTGTAGATACTGATACGTAGATAGTGCAATGTTTGATTCCCTTAAGCTTTTCTCCTTAACCCATGTAACAAGCTTTGGGCCAATAGCTCCCAAGTCAGTTGACTTTAGGGTATTAGGCCCCTTCGGGCTTAATTGCTTAGGTTAGGGAGGCTACGAAACCAAACGTATCTACGTTTTTATTATCATCAATATTATCATTTTTTTTTTTTTGCAAATTATATACTATCCTTTTCCCTTAGTTGTTACCTTTAACAAAAGAACATAAATAATGTAATAATCCAATGTGCAACCCACAATCATATGTTAAAGTGTGTTTTAAAAACAACAACAGTTAGTTGGTTAGTTTTTTTTTTTTTTTTTTTAACTACTACCCTCTCCCCCCAACCAAAACGAGACATTGTCCTCAATGTCCTAAGGTAGAAAGATAGAGTATAGAAGACATCACCTGAAACAGCGAACAATGACAAACCTGAAACACACTTAAACAAATATAAGAAGTAACAAAACAAAATAATATGTTATTAATAACACAAAAGACACAAGGTTTCACAGATGAAGGCTCAAATCTAATCTAAGCTTTTTACGGCTTTCCTTAGCTGACCAATCTAGGCGACTCATGCACGGATCAATGACAGGGATGAAAGATTGTAGTTGGTCAATCAATTGTTCAGCAGTAGCAGCAGAGATTATGATTTGTCGTGCTGAAGATGTTAGAAATTCCTGTTCCACAGCTTGATCAAGGAAAGACAACAACTTATCATAAAAACCATTAACATTTAATAAACCTATAGGTTTATGGTGAATGTACAGTTGGGCCCAAGATGAAATATGAAAGATCTCTTTCAATGTGCCCAGACCACCTAGTAAGGCAATGAAGGCATCAGCATGGTTAAACATGGTATTTAGTCGGTCAGACATTGTTGGGACCTGTAGTTCCTCTCCAATTGTTTTTCCAATGATGTCCCCAGTTGCTAAAGCTTTGGGGACAACCCCCAAAACTTGACTGCCTCCTAAAAATGCAGCCATTGAAACACCTCTCATTAACCCAAGGCTGCCTCCCCCATACACTAAATGAATCTTTCTCTCAGCTAGTACCTGACAAAGATGATTTGCTGATTCTAAAAACTCCTTTTCTTTCCCAGGACTGGATCCACCGAAAACACAAATATTTTTTATGTGATGACTTGAGGAACCTGCCATTTCTACACACTTCTATATTTGATGAATGTATGGGATGAGTAGAAATGAAGGGAAGGAAGAGAAGAATTTATAGATGAAAAAGTGAAAATGCAATCATACCACCTACATGTAGGCCAGCTGTAGTCTCACACTCTCTCTTTGTATTTATTTATTTTGACAAAGCATGTATGTACAGGTAGTTGTGATTGTGGCTCACATCTTCCCTTGGTTTTACGTCCAAGAACGACTTAAACGCCCTCTATGGGTCTGGGATAAGCTTCCTATCCAGTTTTCTTAAAAACTGGCAAACAGGGTCTTTTTTAGTCAGATTCCCAAGACTAAGTCGATCATGTTCTTTATGGAATTGTGGCCATAAATCATGAATTACACGATGCACATCTCCACTAGGATGCGTCTCAAGGGTCAATAAAAGATTATCTAAAGACCCCTTACTCAGGCCATCCTTAATGAATTATATTTTATCTTCACGGTTTACAGATACCATTCCTAAAGAACGACATGTCGCATTACAAGTCCATCTGGCACATCTGTGACAGACTTTCAGTCGTTTTGCACGACGTTTCTTTGCAAAAGTGCTTTTACCTGTTCCAGGCATGTGTGAAATGAAAGAATTGGAGGACTCACCTCATAATCGGACCTTTGCTTCAATCAGCCAACGAATATCTTCAGGAATTCCATGGTTCATTAACAACCTCAATCTTTCACACCTAGCACGGTAAATTTTTGTAATCGCATTCTGAGGCAGAGCGGGAAAATACTTTTTCAATTTTTCAAGAGTGGTGTCCATTTTCAAATGAGAATTGGATGGGAGATTCAAAGAAAGAAGAAAGAGCAGAGAATTGCACAATTATATACACATATATCAGTTATCATGGGAAACTGAAAGAACCGACTTAAGAGTCACGGAGTACCGTTATCCGCCATTTGACCGGGGTGAGAGAAACTAGCAAAACAAAAGATACACCAAAACAAACACAAAACAATGTGAGAAAAAGAATCAATCTTTATATACAGGATCACTCAATTCAGTAGAGTCATTTTCAACTGAAAAATTATCAAAATAAACTTTCAACCGATGCCCATTTACCTTGAAAACATTGCCATTCTTTGGATTCTCGATATCACAGGCCCCATATGGATACACATGTTTCACAATAAAAGGACCGCTCCATCTTGATCTTAGTTTTCCAGGAAATAAATGGAGTCGAGAATTATAAAGCAAGACTTTTTGACCAACATTGAATGTTTTTCTCAGTATTTTCTTGTCATGAAACTCTTTGATTCTTGCTTTATGAATTCTTGAATTGTCATATGCATCATTTCTAATTTCCTCAAGCTCATTTATTTGCAATTTTTGCAGCTGACTAGCATCATCAATGTTTGAATTGAAAGCTTTAATAGCCCAATAAGCTTTATGTTCAATTTCCATAGGCAAGTGACAAGGTTTTCCATAGACTAGTCTATAAGGTGACATACCTAATGATGTTTTATATGCAGTTCGATAAGCCCAAAGTGCATCATTAAGTCTTAAAGACCAGTCTTTCCGATTAGGGTTCACCGTTTTCTCCAAGATCTGTTTGATCTCCCTATTAGCAAGCTCTACTTGTCCACTTGTCTGAGGGTGATAAGGGGTGGCAACTTTGTGTGTGATTCCATATTTCTTCATTAAAGAAGCAAATGGCTTGTTGTAGAAATGTGTTCCACCATCACTTATTATGGCTCGAGGAATTCCAAATCGACTCAAAATATTGTCTTTCAAAAACTTTATCACTGTTTTGTGATCATTGTTTCGACTTGGAATTTCCTCTATCCATTTTGAAACATAATCTACTGCGACTAATATGTACACGAAACCAAATGATGGAGGAAATGGACCCATGAAATCTATACCCCAACAGTCAAAGATCTCAATGACAAGAATAGGATTTAAAGGCATCATGTGACGTTTTGAAATAGATCCCAATTTTTGACAATTTTCACAAGTCTTGCAGAATGCATGTGAATCTTTGAACATGGTGGGCCAATAAAATCCACTTTGTAAGATTTTTGCAGTTGTCTTTCTTGATGAGAAATGACCCCCACATGCCTCAGAATGACAAAATTTAATGACACTACTTACCTCATTGTCAGGAATGCATCTTCGAAATATTTGATCAGGACAATATTTGAATAAATAAGGGTCATCCCAATAAAAGTTCTTCACTTCGTTCAAGAACTTTCTTTTGTCTTGGGTACTCCAATGAGCTGGCAATTGTCCTGAAACAAGAAAATTAACAATATTACCAAACCAAGGCATCGTAGAAACGGAAAATAAAGATTCATCGGGAAAGTAGTCATCGATTGGTGTGATGTCAGATTTCGAATCTGTTGTCAATCTTGACAAATGATCTGCAACAACATTTTCGGTGCCTTTCTTGTCTTTGATTGTGATATCAAATTCTTGAAGTAACAAAATCCACCGCACCAATCTAGCCTTAGAATCTTTCTTAGAAAGAAGATATTTCAATGCTGCATGATCACTAAAAACAACAACAGGTGAGCCAACAAGATAAGATCTGAATTTATCACAAGCAAATACTACTGCAAGTAATTCTTTTTCAGTGGTGGTGTAATACATTTGAGCACTATTTAAAGTTTTACTTGCATAGTAAATCACATAAGGTTTCTTATTTTTTCTTTGTCCCAAGACAGCACCCACGGCATAATCACTAGCGTCACACATTATTTCAAAAGGTAATGACCAATCAGGAGGTTGAATGACAAGAGCAGAAGTAAGCAAGTTTTTAAGTTTAACAAAGGCTTCTTCACAATGTTCAGTCCATTCAAAAATATTATCCTTTGTTAGAAGGTTACTCAAGGGCTTAGATATTACACTAAAATCTTTGATGAACCTTCTGTAAAAACCAGCATGTCCTAAGAATGATCTAACATCTTTAACAGATTTTGGTGTTGGTAAGTTGGCAAATAACTCGATTTTAGATTTGTCAACCTCAATTCCTTTCGATGAAACAATGTGACCAAGTACAATGCCGTTTGTTACCATAAAGTGACATTTTTCCCAATTCAATACAAGATTCTTCTCTTCACACCTGCTCAAAACCTTTTCTAAGTTAGTCAAACAATCATCAAATGAATCACCAAAAACAGAAAAAATCATCCATAAAAATTTCAAGAAAACGTTCAACCATATCACTGAATATGCTAAGCATGCATCTTTGAAACGTGGCTGGTGCATTACATAATCCAAAAGGCATCCTTCGATATGCAAAAGTACCAAATGGACATGTGAAAGTAGTCTTCTCTTGATCTTCCAATGCAATTTCAATTTGATTGTAACCTGAATAGCCATCTAGGAAACAATAAAATTCATGACCTGCAACTCTTTCTAGGATTTGGTCCATGAAAGGTAAAGGGAAATGA
Source organism: Populus alba (assembly GCF_005239225.2). Lineage (NCBI taxonomy): Eukaryota > Viridiplantae > Streptophyta > Magnoliopsida > Malpighiales > Salicaceae > Populus > Populus alba. Next base: position 20,168,729 of record NC_133291.1, read on the forward strand.
TCTTTTCTAGTCATTGAATTAAGTTTCCTATAGTCAATGCACATGCGCCAACCAGTAACAGTCCTAGTTGGAATTAACTCATTTTTCTCATTCGTTATCACAGTGACTCCAGACTTTTTGGGTACAACTTGGGTAGGACTTACCCATTTGCTGTCAGAAATAGGATAAATGATTCCATTATCTAGAAGCTTAATGACTTCATTTTTCACTACTTCTTTCATATTAGGATTAAGCCTTCGTTGCATTTCTCTAGAGGGTTTAGCATTTTCCTCCAAATAAATCCTATGTGTGCAAATCAAAGGGCTAATTCCTTTTATGTCAGCTATGGTCCATCCTAATGCATTTTTGTGCATTTTCAAAATCTGTAATAACTTACCTTCTTGATGTGCATTAAGTTTGGAAGAGATTATTACCGGAAAAGTTTTATTTTCTCCCAAAAATGAGTATTTGAGATTAAATGGTAACAACTTCAATTCAGGTTTTGGTGGTTGAACACTTGAAGGTATGGGCTCAATTGATCGTGGTGGCAATTCTTCAATTTGTGGTCTCCAATTGCATGCCTTTGATTCTTCCTGAAAGTAGACCATTTGCAAATCATCAGATTCATCAATCTCAGTTTCACTAGAAGTGGTTTGAAATTGATCATGAACTAATTTTTCAATAAAGTCCACTTCTTGTAAATCATTATCATCTCCAGGTTGCTTGTAAATGTTGAAAATATTCATCTCCAATGTCATGTTTCTAAATGATAGCTTCATCAGTCCATTCCTACAATTAATCAATGCATTAGAAGTGGCAAGAAATGGACGTCCTAAAATGATAGGAATTGAATTACATGCTTCAACAGATTGTGTATCCAAGACAACAAAATCCACAGGGTAAATGAATTTATCAACTTGTACTAACACATCCTCAACTATTCCTCTAGGCACTTTTACAGATCTATCGGCAAGTAAAAGGGTTATAGAGGTTGGTTTTAACTCACCTAGATTGAGACTTTGAAAGACTGAATATGGAAGTAAATTCACACTAGCTCCAAGATCAAGTAAGGCTCTTTCAATTTTATGTTCTCCAATAAAGCAAGAAATTGTAGGACAACCAGGGTCTTTATATTTCAAAGCATTATTGTTTTGAAGAATGACACTTACTTGTTCGGCTAAAAAGGCTTTCTTTTTCACATTCAGTTTTCTCTTCACGGTGCACAAATCTTTCAAAAATTTAGCATAGGAAGGAACCTGTTTAATAGCATCCAACAAAGGTATATTGATCCTTACCTGTTTGAAAGTTTCAAAGATTTCAGAGTTGTGATTGACTTTCCTTTGTTTGGTCATGGCATGAGGAAATGGAAGTGCTGGCGGGGAATCATCCTTCTCTTTGCAATGTTCAGGTTCAACCCATTCCTTACCCCAGAGATAGACTCATCATCTTTCTCACAAGGTTTTTCAATAACCTTACCACTACGAAGAGTGATGACTGATTTGACTTGATCCATGTGTTGGCTTCCAGAACTACTCGCATTTGCATTGTATTGCCCTTTTGGATTTTGCTGTGGTTGAGATGGAAACTTACCTTTCTCTTGGAAACTGAGAGCAGATGTTAATTTTGCAAGAGCATCTTTAAAATCTGTCATGCTTTGAGCAAGTTGAGTGTTGATTGTCTCTTGCTTTTCAATGAATGCATGCAATGTTTCCTCAAAATTTCTTCTAGGAGGTGGAGCATAAGGAGGTGCATATCCATGAGAATTTTGAAAATTATGGTGTGCTTGAAACGGTGGCTATGAAGTTTGTGCATTGTTGCTATCACTCTTCCAACTAAAATTTGGGTGATTTCTCCAACCAGGGTTATACGTTTGGGAGTATGGGTTATGGTTGGGTCTTTGGAAACTGTTTAAAGCATGGGCTTGTTCATGGAGGCATTCCTTAAAAGAAGGCAAAGTTGGACAATCATTTGTTGAGTGTTCCTTGGTTTCACATATTTGACACACAATGTCTTGAACATATTTTAATTGACCACTCCTTTTCAATTCAAGTGCTTCGACTTTTCTAGCTAAAGATGCAAACTTGGCTTGGAGGTCATGATCTTCCCTAAGGTTGTGCATACCTCCACTAGATGTATGAGGTTGAGTTTTACTTGGTGCCTCATAAGTACCTGTGGTGTCCCAATTTTGAGCATTTTCGGCTAGCAAGTCTAGGTACTCCATTGCTTCATTAGGGTCTTTATCTTTGAAAGTTCCATTGCACATCAATTCAACCATTTGCCTATCTCTAGGTGTTAAACCTTCATAAAAATGTGAAACCAATCTCCATGTTTCAAAACCATGATGTGGGCAAGTATTAAGCAAATCTCGATACCTATCCCAACATTGGTAAAATGTTTCTCCTGGTTTTTGAGTGAAAGTGATGATTTGTCTTTTGAAAGAATTTGTTCTGTGAGACGGAAAAAACTTCTTTAAAAATTGTTGTTGCATTTCATCCCAAGCACGAATGGATCCTGGTCTCAAATTTTGTAGCCATGTTTTAGCTTTATCTTTTAATGAAAAAGGAAAAAGCTTTAATCGAATGGTGTTCAAGCTACACTTTGAGTCATTATAGGTATTATAGACCTCCTCAAATTCCCTTAAATGCAAGTATGGATTTTCTAGGTCTAAGCCATGAAAAGAAGGTAAAAGTTGAATAATGCCTGGCTTAAAATTAAAATGAGATGCATCAGGAGGGAAAACTATGCATGAGGGTGCACTTGTTCTTGTGGGATTCATGTGGTCTCTAAGTGTTCTCATACGGTTATTCTCATTATTCTCATTATGAAGCGATTGATTATCTTCTTCGGCCATAT
>NC_133291.1:20181560-20184060 GCF_005239225.2 Populus alba
AGCCTGGACCCACGGTTCCCAGTAAGCAGCAGGACCACAAGGACGCAAAAATAATGCAGCCAACAAACTTGATAAAGTAGACCGAAAGGAGGCTCCACCAAGCCATGCAGGGGGCAAGGCTGCACTATAGGCAAACTAGAAACGAGAAGCTTCCTTCTGTGCTTATAAAAAGCAACAGACAACCAATTCAGCAATACTACAGCATAAGTGAACAAGACCAAAGCAAACTGCCCATATTCAAGCTGATTGGAACACAAAAGCCAAGAAGGCGCTGTACAACCTGTTAAACATATAACCCAAAAGAGTGAAACATATCCCTGATAAAAACAGAAAAATAAAGAAACACCAGAAAGATGAGAGTCGCAAGAGACTAAGTTGGGGCCAACTCATAAGAGCTCTTCAGTTGACTCTTGTATTGCTGTGTATCAGGGGGAGCAGAGCTGCAATTGAGGAAGTGCCAAGAAGCTAAAATACCATGAGAAGTCTGACCTGGAAATACAAGAGGAGGCATGGTATTAACTGAGAAGGTCTTATGCCTTTTACGCCCCGGGGAAGATTGTCGCCTAAATGTAGGAGAGTTAGATATCTTGGCCTGAGGTGGAACCATGGGGACACCAAGAGAACAGGACCCAGGCGGGTGTTGAGGCTCAGTAGGAGGCATTACAGAAGGAGATGAATGATCAGTGTGACTTTCTGAAGAGCTGGGCTTTCTCTTAGAAGAGCCATTCTGACAAGAAGTAGCTGAATGTCCCATAGAAGCACAAGACCTGTAGTACCTGGGAAGAGACTCATATATGACCCTTTGACCCAAGATGGAGCCATTGGGAAGCTGGACAGTTATCAGATCAGGGAGAGTGGTAACCAAATCCACCTCAATAAGAACCCGAGCAAGCGATAGTTTAGACCTGTTGTGAGTAGGAGCATCACATCGCAAAGGTTTACCTAACACACTAGCAAGCTTAGAAAGGCAGAGAGGTGTCCAACATCGGATGGGCAAGTTTGGAAATCAAACCCAGATGGGAATATGGGTCAATACAGGGGGGGTAAAATCAAAGAACTCCGGCATAATTTGGAGAATCAGTGGCCTACCAAAGACAAAGTAAGGACCCATATGCAACGTGTCTAACATGGCATTTTCAGAAAGAAATTCAAAAATCAACCAACCCGAATCATGCATAATAAGATTAGAATGATAATGCTAATTTCGAGACATAAATTGGGATAAACCAGTGTACCCAGGGTTTTTACCCGCTATAAAGCCAATAAGGCAATATTTCAAAGAATCATCGGATGGCGATATATCAGATGTTGAAAGCTTACAAGAAGCCGTGGAAGTAAAAATGGGAAAATGAACAAGACCAGAGGGTGTGAGGGAACCTGGGGCATCCTGGGTGACAGCCAACTGAGTATCCTGAGCTATCGGGGAGTTGTCGCAAGGTTGTGGAGAAGAGGCCAGTCCATCAGACTTCAAAACCCTAGACCTCTTAGAGTAAGCCGAGGAATCCTTCTGAGTACCCACCTTGAAATTCCCTTTACGAGTGCAGGATGAAGATGAACTGGATTTGGAACAATGCGTGGAAACCCTAACCTCCCGCGGAGTTGAAACAAATTCACCAAATGTTAATTTATGTCTAGGAGGAAGACCTTGAGTTGAGGACTAGGAGTCCTATTGGACGAGAGACATGCTCCGAAGAGGAGTTCTATGTAGTCTGAAGGAATTGCGAGCCAACATTTGAAGTTTGAAATCGCCTCCACCTGACTGTTGATCGATGCGAAGCTTCTTAGATTTGGCCATAAAGAGTAGTATATATATACCGTCAAAACAAAGAAGAGAATCGGCGCTTGGGAGGAGAATCAAAACACTGTGCAGTACACAAATGCTTTCTCACTCTGAAACCGAGAGTGTCTCTCTCTAAGTTTTTTTTACTGACTGAGAGCTCACTGAGAGCTCTTTCTTCTTTTTTTTTTTGATCAAATGTAAGAAGTATATAGATCAAAAAAGGAGCAAGGCAAGCTTGCAATACAAGCTGGAAATCAGCAGAGTACAGAATAATTACAGAAAACATAAGCTGGAGGCCAGCAATACAGAACTTACATAACAAAACTAATACAAACTAAGAGGTGAGGTAGGGGAACAGGCTCCCCAGGACAATCACCCAAAAATCAGATCAAGGGAACAAACTCCCTTTTACAGATAAGATTAGCAGTCAGAGTAGCAGGAGCAATCCTCAGCTCCAGCAATCCTAACAAACCAGCAGCAAGAATCATCCCACAACCGGATCGTAAAGTTGACAAATTTGCACTGCCGATTTTTCCCACTGTTGGCATCGCTGCAGCTGCCCCTGCCCTAGGGTGTGTCTAGGCCCCCAGTCTTTTTCTTCGGGCCTAGGACTATAAACATTCCAGACTCATCATCAGCAGCTGCTGCCGATTCTACCGACTTTGCCGATTTCATCGGCGCTGCCGATTCCAACACTGCCCGCTGTGTCTAAACAGCCCA